>NC_044497.1:53795562-53823062 GCF_902362185.1 Chanos chanos
GAGTCACCGTAAAACTTATCGTGATGTCATGCCGACATGCGGACAAGTAATTCGCTGTAGCCTATGTTCACCGACACGGTGAAAACATGATTTTCAGAGGAAGAAACCCCTCAGCTAAAGGGCTATGACAACTGTGCAAGTTTGAAGATACTCGAAAATTAATACATTTAGGCGTATATGTAAAGAGATATTTAAGAAGACGTTAAAACGCGAAAAAACACGATTGAATAGTTGAATGTCATTTTACCATTGCCTCATTAATACATTATAATGAAACAACCAGTGGCTCCACACTTTAAACACATAAAAATGTGACAGAGTTTGTCAGGATAGAGTTAACTTTGTTATGTTGTGACGTCTAAAAGTTTGAACAGGTTAAATGATGTTACCTGAAGTTTAACGAACTGCTCTTTTTCCGCGGCCAGCTGTTTCTCAGACTTATCCGTTTTATCTGACTTTGATTTAGATGCCATCCTCTTCTCTTTTCCCCACTGAAACTACCAAATTATACCTGTGCGCATTAGCCTATTAAATCATAGGCTACGCGTCTAGCGAGACGTTTCGATACCTGTGCGTGTCAGAAGAGAATACGACGTCAACTCGTCTGGGCATGGACTATTCCGTAGGAGGTTCTTACTTTTAGTATTCAACCTAATCACATCCATGGCTCAATGAAAGCCCACGTACACGACTAAGCACATCCATTCAGTGCCACAAATAGACGAAATAAGCCTGAAGGGGCTTTTTGACAAAATAAGAGCGTATGAAGTGATATTTGAGGAGATGTGAGGTAAAGAGGGAAAATATATGTTCCACTTATGCTAAAGCAGACGTGCGTGGTTTACAGATTTAGAATGATCCAGATATCCATTATAAAACACTGCAGTTTTACTTTTAGTTTAAGAGACACCTGAAATTTACATTTAAAATTTTAAAATCCAAGTAAAACAACCCAAACTCACCATAAAACATATCAATGTTTTATGACATTCAGAATATAAATAAACACAGATGAATCATAAACTCTTGCATACGTGGCACCGGCTGTCGCTTAACCGGATGGTTAAACAGAGTTTTTACAGAGATATAAGGGCCATAATCTTCATGACTGTACACTCATTATGTGTGAAATCTAAGGGGGGGGGGGGGGGGGGGGGGGGCTGTGCTGTATATCCAGTACTGTGAAAGCTAAAGGCTTTCAAAAGTGGCTTGACTTTGATTCTGTTGCCCTGAGGATCCGGTAATGAATTCTGAATAAAAAAAAACCAGATGACATCTCTAACAGACACCACCACGTGAGAAAGGGTGAAACACCAAGACTGCAACTACTCCTCAAAGCAACAAAATAGTTCACCCTCTTTGACAATGAAACAGGTTTGATCACAGTGAAACTGGAATGACAAAAACAACAGGGAACATTCAAACGCCCTGCCAGACTGGTTTATCACTGGAGAGAGCGATTCACAAGTCACTGAAATCCATCAGTACCTTATTAAAAAAACAGTAGTACATCATGCATGGTAACTAAAAAGGTTCTTTTTATCCCAATTTAAAACAGTCATTACATTTATTTATATTCATCGATAAAGTGTTTTTTTTTTTTTTTTACAAAACAACGTGTAATGAAAATACATCGCTTTTTCAAAAATGACATCTGTTAAAAGTAAACACTTCACTTCCAGGTATTTTCAAGATTACAAATCCCTAAAAACATGACCGAAGTTACCTCAATACTGTATTAGGTTTGGTTTCTTAAAACATGAGTGTCAATGTATTTTCTGCATCAAACATTGAGACAGAGTACTGTTCTGGCTTGAGATAGACCTTCTAGTTCATTCACTGCTTAGATTTACAAAAAAAATCCCCCAAAAAAACAGTCTTTCGAGTAGCGGAGTCAAAGCCTCAGAGAGTCCATCAGATCTTTGGTGACGTTTCCAAACACCTTCAAACGGTTCTGGCAAACAATCGTCAGCTTACTGGAACCAAGTCCTTGGCCTGAGAGTCACCATTCTGGAAAAGAAAAGTTTTGGGTTATATTCCGGTTACATCTTCTGGTACAGTTTTACTGCTGAAGGCCAATCTTTTCATGAACGTATGCCATTCTTTTTGTCGATTGTGTCACCCATAGATAACAGTTTCAATGGAATAAAAGGATTATGTTGATTATTTTGTGTCAAATCTCACACAAAGGGACATACCATGCCTCTCTGGCCATGGGCGGGGGCCTGGGAGTGGTGCTGACAGTCCGTCGGGCAGTTGTCGTGGTTACGGCCCCCGCTGAGGTTGCTGACAGAGTCACAGCTGTGGGCGGGGCTGGGTGCGGGGCTGTCGGACTTTGAGGAGGCACGCTCCAGACTGGCCACCATCTCCTGAGACTCCGCGAGTAACCGCTTCAGCCGTCGCGTGGATGAGCTACGAATGCCCTGTGAGGGTGAAACAGTTCAACAAAACAATGCCTCACACAGATAGAGAAGCAGCGTATGACCTGAGATTTAAAAAAAAAAAACAAAAAAAACCCAAAACATGTGAGGAAACTGTGTGTGTGAGTGCTATGATGGACATGCACTGACTGATACACGTTGACTCACACTGTTCACTGCTGAAAACTGATCCTCCAGGTCTCTGTTGGAAGTGATGCTTAAGGCACTGAAGTCCTGACGCACTGGGCTCCTCTCTTGGGAAGGGCTCAGGCAGTCCAAGTAGAGACCAGCCAGATCCCCCTGACTAATGTAATGTAATGCAAAGGTTACTCTAAGTTACTGATTCATACTATGAGCCCCAGTTTCTAATTATATATTTATTTTTTAACATGATTTACGTAGCAGAGCAGAAAGTTTCTCGACAATTGTTTGTTAAGACTGCCCCTGTTCTCCGACACTCTCTGGCTAAGGTTCCAGGTTTTCTGCCGAATGGTGTTCATATCACGGGCATTTGAAGTCTTTTGGAGTTGTGGATGGAGAGCCCTCACCAGAGTGCTTTGTACCGGTCACTGGAACAACAACAACTAAATGACAACTGCCAGGACTGGTTCTAATATACATCTATCATATACTTTTCCACTGATTGTTTCCTTGAACATCCCCCTCCCATTCCTCTTAGCAAGTTCAATTCTGTGTGTCGGGTACATGTTGCCTAGCAACACTGCTTCCTCATACGGGAGTAACCATGAGGCGTGAGAGGTTTCCTGCTATTGTCTGGGCTCAGGTCTCAAAACTTCATACAAACCTGCCTTTAAGGAGAAGTCTTTTGAAGAGGTATGTTATTAGTCAAGCTATCCAATTGTTTGTCTCTAAATTTCCTGCTTGTGATCCTAGAATGCTCACGGTACCTAACCCACAACTTGGGAAAAAAAATTAATGGAGTCACAGCAAAGCCTAAGAAGGCCACATCTGAGATACAGATTTCTGTTTCCTGCTATAAACTCTTTGGGATCCGATAAACTTGGCTAAAAGAAATGAGTTACTGTGAATAAATAATATATGAATTAGTTCCACCTGCTCTGTATAGACGTATCCAAGGCATTGTGGGCCTTTACCTCTTAGGATCTGATTGGCTCTCACGCTGTTTGAGTTCCTCTCTAGCACTCTCCAGGTTCAGTTTCAGAAGCTGCAGGTCATTCTGCTGTTTCTCGCACACCTGATAAACAAAGTGACTCTTTGAGTTTGTCTCTCTCACTCTAATACGCACACTCACATACATTCACATCCCAAAATCTTATTACATTTCTTAAGGTAGACCAAAACTCCAGCTTTCATGTGGAGTATTCAGGAAATATACTTCATTCATGTCTTCAAACGCAGCAGCACAGAGGACATGACTAGTGGACAACAATGTTCATTTTTAGATGGCTGATAGAGTTTAGGTTCGAAAACTGATTTTTATCAAAGTTTGAGTCCCAGTGAAGAATGTGACTAAACAAAACATACACTAATGAGCCAGTCAGGAAGAATGAGGGAAGTTTTAAAGGAATGTCGTTAAACCTGACCAACCCTTCATGTCGGGAGACAAACGACCAGTCACAACTGCAGACAACAGCTTGACTTAACCATAGTCATCATAACCACTGAGAAAAGGAGCAAAGTCACTCATTCAAAAACAGTGAATAAGTCAGTGGTGCAGAAGGAAATGGACCCCTTAGTGAGGGTTACAGATGTTTGGCCCAATGAAGGGAAGAGTTTTTTGAGATACATCTATAGTACAATGGAACACACCTGTCTCAGAAGGTGAAGTTCAGCGTCTGCTCGCTCCTGTTTCGACCGAGCCAGGGCAAGCAGCTCATCCTTCCAGCTTTCGCCCTCTCCTGGGCATGTCAACACATTACAACGACGTTACTATAACAATGTCACAATTTTACTTTAACTGTTAAAAAAACCCCGCAAAAAAACAAACAATCAAGGGCTTTTTTTTTAATCATGCAAAAGTCAGGAATGATAATTCAGTTACTATTATTTTAGATCATTAGATTGGAAATCAAGGATAAAAATGATGAACGTCATCACTTCACTATAAAAACAGACATTACGACCAACGTTAGGGAAGAGAAACACTGTCACGAAAACAACACTGAGAGAGAGAGAGAAAAATACAGTCAGATAAAGGATGATATGAAAGAGCAGAAGAAATGAGAGAGACAGAACGAGAAAAAGGATAATTCCCCTGAAGAAAGAAAAGAGACATGACTCCTATATGTAAGATGTGGTGTGTTGACCAGTTGCCTTAGTACTTCATTGTGGAAACTGAGGGAAATGCAGGCCTTTGCTATGTGACTCCAGTACCTGATAAGGTCAGTTCCTTCCTCAGGAGCTGGTTTTCCTGTTTCAGACGGATGAGGTCTTCCCTCTGAATGTTGTTTTCAATCATTTTCTCCTGCAGGTCATCTGCACAAATGCGTCACAGAATCAACGCGTTTAAACGACATCATTCACGAGAGCAACTCATAAAGCTCCCTAAAACAGAGCGCCTATATAGCAGCGTGGCTCTAAGCTTTTATCTGTTGTGCAAATTCAGTAAAGTAAGTATCAAAACACAGATAAATCAGCAACATCCTGAAAAGATACACGTTTCTGTGACTAAGTGTGTTAATAATGGGGTAAGATGTGTGAGTGTGACCCCTGGTGGATAAAGCAGGGCACTACACGTGTGTGTGAGACCGGAGACAGAGGACGTGAGAAAGACGGCCTGGAGAGCGAGCGCTTTTAGGTTTACCTTTGAGTTGAGTGTTTTCATGTCTGGCCTCCCTGAAGCATCGTTTGTGTCCTCCCATCTCTCTCAGCAGTTTGCTCTCTCGCGTTCGTGACTCTTGTAACAACGATTCCACTTCCTGAAGACGGCTAGACAGCTCTAAAATGTGATTGGTGGCCTCGGTCACATCTTTGTCCTAATTAAATTCGGTGTCACATTGTGAGCAACGAAAAAAAAAAAAATCTTTATGCACAAATACTGTGATTCTAAGCCAGGTAACTACACATAAGACATGACATACAAATGCAAACTACTATAACTACAACAAACTACAATAACTACACATAAGACATGACATACAAATGCAAACCTACAAGCAGACCCTTAACTTGGACTGGTCAGTAGAGCATGGTGTGTGTCCGTGTGCGGTGTGTGTGTGTGTGTGTGTGTGTGTGTGTGTGTGTGTGTGTGTGTGTGTGTGTGCAGTGTGTGTGTGTGTGTGTGTGTGTTACCTTCAGTTTAAGCATAGAGCTGAGCTCCTCCTCTCGCACCTGTAGCTGGCCAACCTGGGAGGACAGAGTCACAATGGTGGAGTTCAGGTTCTGACTCTTCTCCTGTAAGAGAAAACACACACACACACACACACACACGCACACACACGCACACATTTTAACTCCACAACACAACATCGCATTCATTTACCCACTGTCACTAGCTAGAACCAAATATCAAAGCGCTTTTCCAGTACATTCATATCCGAATATGTTACTATAAAAATGTGTGCTGTCCAATTACTTATGCATATATTAAGAAAACTAGTGATATAAAAATTGTACAAGATGGTACAGAACCAGGAGACAAGGTGAAATTATAATGAATAGTAATAGTAATTAACGTCCAGTGCATGCATGGCCACACTGTAGAAAAACTACAAAGCGATCTTGAAGGCTTTACTCTGGTACCTCCAGGTCCTGTCGCTCTCGGCCGGCACGCTGCTGTTTCTGGCGGAGTTCCTGCAGCTGCTGCTGGGTGGAGCTGAGCTCTTTGTGACAGTCCTTCTCTCTCACCTCCACCATCTTCACTCTCTTAGAAAGAGCTCTGATCACGTCGTTTCGCTTCTGCAGCTCCTCTGTCAAACCACATTCAACCACAAAACAAAACAAAAAAAAAACCTTTTACATACTCAATACACATGCTCTCAAAATTTACGACTTAATTTTTTTTTTTTCTGAAGGTTATGTTGAGCAAACACTATTTTAGATCTTCATCCTAGTAATCATCTCTGACCTTCGAGCCTGGCACACCTCTGTTCCAGAGTCAGCACCCTCAGCCTGTCCTGCTCCCAGGCCTGTAACTGCCTGTGATGGGCTGCAGCCATGGCATTGAGCTCCTGATCACGGTCCTTCAGCTCTGCCATGAGGAGCTGCAGCTCCCGCCGCTGCTTCTGTATCGTCATGCTTTCTGTCTCACATTCTGGGATCTGCAACTGACAACAAACAAAAGCTCGGGCCTGCTTACAGTATGACTACTGCCACAGCATAAGGATTGATATTAAACATTGCAAGGGGAAATTAAATTCGTGCTCTTAACAGTGACTGGGTACCTTTCGGGACCCTTAATATTACTGGCTCATAGCTTCACACTGTACCATTAGAAGTGGATATAGATGCAGTCAATAACTGAGCTGTATCAAAACTTGATATAATTCACAAACAGAGGCTTTACAATTTTATTCCCTACAAAACCTCCTACCTGGTAACCATGTAACACAGAGAAAGCTGATGTAGGTTTAGATAGTATCTGAGAACTGGTCGCTGCTTGTCTCGAAACTTCATTTGTGTGTTTGACTGAGGATAACACAGAGGTTTCAATGTGGCTTCGGGCATTCTGAAAAATAAATAAATAAATAAATTTGCAGCATGGCAAAGGAAATAATTTCAAACTGGAGATAAACGGCTTAATTCGCAACAGGATTTATTCCCATATAACCGATTCTTTGAAACCACACACATAGCGTATATACCTTTTTCACTGGGGTGCTGTGCCAAGGTTCACTTTGAAAACCTGAAAAATCAAACGAGAGACTCAAGACACTGCAAAATCACGAAACTTTAACAAAATGGGGTGACAAAAATGATAGTCTAACTTAAAAATACAGGTCTGCATTCTTACTTTTTAAATGAGTATTTCCAGTATTGGACGGAAGACAACTGATAGACGTATTTCCAGACGTTAAAAAGTCATTTTTCATTCTTTCGTCGTCCATTGCGGCTCATTATTGATGTACAAAACGTTATCAACATGTCGTATGTTAGTGATGACTTCGACCGATGAACGTTGGTTATCTTAACACCTAACAGCATAACAAATGACACAAAAAGTGAATCGACCCTAGAGCACCTCAGCTAAACTCGATTTACTTATATACTACAGATACTTGTTATGCATCCTTATGCGCGAATAGCCTTGATGGAAGTGAGTATGCGTGTCTTAGTAATGGTTATTGTTACACACTCAGTTTGCTTGATAAATCATACACTAACTAATGACGAACAACTTCTAAACTCTAAGGCTGAAAATCTTCAGAATTCAAAAGAGTTTGTTGTGATGGATGCAGACCGGGGCAAACTGTTGTCATCAAAGAAGATGCCTGTATTGTATCTTGATATTAACACACCAAAATTCCATATATTTTAATTAAATTCCACTAATGTCTTTACATTATGGTATATAAAATACTCAATCATTTCGAGGTTGTTTTCTTAAAAAGCGCTGATTTTATTACTGCTTGATATTAAATCAGGCAATGAATTAAGTACCCATATGTGCTCCGCCCGCGTCGGTTTAGGGAGGCGTTTAGAGGACCCAGAGGCAAATCAGACTGGAGGTGTGCTTTATAGCTGTGCAACTCTTTCTAGCTATTTAAATAATTCTGTAAAAAGTTTAACTAATAATGCTTAAGGTTTTGTTGAAAAGCAGACTGTACTGAGATTTTCTTAACAGGGTATGTATCATCTTGTCATCTCGCCAGTGGTACATTTGCTTACAGTTTAGCTTGCTAGCTAACTTACGTCGGCTAATGAATGAGGAGAAGTCTCACTGTCTACACAAGGCGGCTAACTAGCCAGCTAACTGGCCAAACAGTTACACGGTCCGCTAAGACGCCATGTGCAAGCTTGGTTCGTGATGTCTTGTCAGTAGCCAAGCTAGATGACATTTTAAACGGACCCCTTAAGGTGTCTGCTATGACGATGGACAGTGAGTGTTACTGAAACATTATAATCTAACCCGCTTTCCACAGAGCTATAGAACTTAGCCAGCTAACGTTGGATTCGTCCAAATTGGAGATAGTGAACCAACTCTCACAGCTGGCCTGTATTTCTGATTACATGTGACGTGTTACGTTGTATGAATATCTGCCTGAAAGATTACAAGTTGCACTTCGAAGATAGATGGCCTCATTTGGGTTTGTATAGAAATAATTTTAAGAGAGGTCTTGGTAGGTGTCAAGCCACCTACTAACGTTATGTGTGATTAAACCCAAACACGCCGTTGATTCATCAGCACGGAGTCGTTTCGAGTGAAATTTATGTTCAAGAATTACGGTCTGTTGAAGCTTCATCTGTGCGCTTCAAACAGAGTAGTGGACCCAAGTCTGTTCGCATTATATTGCCAGGCGTCGCCAAGTCTATTGTGTGTGTGTGTGTGTGTGTGTGTGTTTTTAATTCTAAGATGCAGCACTTTCATAAATAGCAGTCAGCTGTTTTAGTGAATCATGGTACCCTGTTTTATCATTACAGTTAAATGTTAGATGTTTTGTGTCCGTTGCATTTCGTTTTGGCTACTGAATACATAAATACATACAACTGTGACTCGTTCGCAGATTTATTAAAGGCCAGAGGAGAGATCTTTTTGGTAGGTGCTCAGTTTAATTTAGTGTCGTGAATACAAATGAAACAGCATCACTTTGTTTTGTTTGCTTAGCATACATGGAACCAAACAATGAATGAGGACAGAGTAAGAATATATAAGAATGACTTTTTAATTGGGAGCTAAGACAAAGGCAGGACTTTTGGTGATTATTGAATACTAAACTCCTGTTTCTTTGTTCAGACATTACACAATGGCTACTACTGAGAATGCAGAGTCAGGTTCACCAGAGAATAAAGTGGATCGTGGGACTGCTGATCCAGATGCTAAGTACCCATTGAAAGTGCTGTACTGTGGAGGTAGTGAATCTACATCTGCTGATATCTTTCCTTCAGCTGATTTCTCATGTTTTGTCTACATCTCGACAATGTTGCTAACTACATGTTTCTCAAAATAAGCTTGTAAATGCTCACTTCATTTAAATAAGACTAAGATCAAAACATTGTTTGTGTTTTGTTTTTTTTTTAAAGATCAGCAATGTTTTGAGGTGTATGGAGATTGTCAGGCTTTACTGAGTAGTGGTCTAATGTGGTTCTTGTAATAGTGCAGTTCTGTAATATGTACTGACTAAAAAAAAAAAGAAAAGAAAAGGGCTTGCAAAACCAAGATATTTCCTGATGCTTTCAACTAAACATTTTATTATTTTTCTATTTTGCAGTGTGCTCCCTGCCCATTGAGGTATGTATGAATAAGCCTCATTGTTTTAGCTAATATGCTCTACCAAGAATATTTAAGTTGAAGCCCACCCAGAAACTGGCCAACAGAGAGCATTCTCCCAATGAAATGCATGGAGTATTCAGTGATCAAAGTGCCTGGCTTTTGCCACTAATGACTGTATACTGTAATTGGTTATGTATAGGATTATAGAGAAACTTGACAACGTCATCATTTTCCTGTTTTGTCTTGCAGTACTGCGAATACATGCCTGAGCCAGCCAAATGCAAACAGTGGCTGGAGAAGAACTTTCCGGATGTGTTTGCTAGAATGACTCTTGGTACGTTCACTCTTTCTCCTGCCCTGATTTACTGTTCTCCTCCTCAGAGCCAAAAGGACAACTCCTCCTCTTTACACACAAAAAACCACCCCGTAAAAATGACCTCAACTAACCTCCTTTACCCTGTGTGTGTGTGTGTGTGAGTACAGAGAATGCACCTAAGCAGGAAACAGGAAGTGGAGAGACGCCGGCTGCCGGAGAGGAAGAGGAGAAGAAGAAGCAGAAGAGAGGTGATGAAATAAGACGGTTCATTATGAATGTTCTTATTCAGAATCAGTCGCCATGGAGATGTATGTCACACTAGTATGATCAATATAAAGCTGTAGCTTCCGAAGCAGAGTCTTCGTTCACTTATGTATGAATGTATGAGACAGAAAGAAAGATATATATATATATATATATATATATATATATATATATATATATATATAAATATATAGTTGTTTTTGCATTTTTATTAATGCTTTGATATTCTTTCAAGCACAGTGTAATCCATTCAGATGTAGATGAACTGTGTGAGCCTTAAACCAAATTTCTGGATGTTAAGTGAGAGCTGTTCTCCCTCAGGTGGAAGAGGTCAGATCAAACAGAAAAAGAAGACCGTCCCCCAGAAAGTAACGATAGCAAAAATTCCACGCGCCAAGAAGAAATTTGTAACACGAGTATGTGGTCTGGCTACGTTTGGTAAGCTGTTTTTCCAACCCCAGAGATCACTGTCAAGTCTACTATGGTCGTTGTTGTCGTCTCTGAGGAGATGTGTAATATTTTACCCCAGAGCCATCACTGAATTCAACAAAACTCCCCAATCTCACACACACACACACACACACACACACATCATCATAACACTTCACAACACAGAATAGTATTCCCATACAATGACAATGTGCCATAATATCTGTAAATTATCTGTATATAACATGCCATAATGTTTATAAGGTGCAGCAAGTGGACTAGTATTTCCATACAATGACAGTACATGCAATAACATCTGTAAATTATCTGTATATAACGCGCAATAATGTTTATAAGGCGCAATAATATTTGGGCACCACACAGGAAATTGATACAGTGGTAAATTTTGGCACAGCGCAATAATATTTTCACGTGATGCAATAGCATTGGTACAACATACAACAGTCGCTATTGATATGCCGCCAATTTTTTTTCCCTATTTATTTATTTTTTTTTATTATCTCTCATTTTCATATTTATTATCGTGTGTGTGTGCGTGTGTGCACGTGTTGAATGTTAAATGTACTGTCTCAAGGGCTGCACAGCATATTTCATTGTACAACAATGTGCAATGACAATAAGGGTATTCTATTCAATTCTATTCTATTCTATTCTGTTTTATTTTGTTCTATATGTATCTTTTTCTTTTCTTTTTTTTTTTTCGGTCCTGTGTAGACATTGACCTCAAAGAGGCTCAGAGATTCTTCGCTCAGAAATTCTCCTGCGGTGCCTCGGTGACGGCGGAGGATGAAATCATCATTCAGGGGGACTTTACAGACGAAATCATAGACGTTATTCAGGAGAAGTGGCCTGAGGTAACTGAATAAATGGCCTTTTTTAAAATCGTGTCCTTCAAAGAAAAAAAACAAAACAAAAAACTGCATTATTTTATGGAAATTGCCAAACCGTTGATTGTCTGAGTAGCGTGTAAAACTAGTACCATGTGGCGTTCACTGCATTAAGACTTGTGTCATTTTTTTCAGGTTGATGATGACAGCATTGATGACCTCGGAGAAGTCAAGAAGTGAATACCCAATGTGCACTTTTATTGATACGGACGCGCCGTGACACCGCAACCTGGCCAAATGTACACATTAAAATTAAAAATCATTTTATATCCATTTTATTTACTGTACACCAGTCATTGGACTTGGCCACATCCTTGGCAAAAAAAAGTTTTTTTTTTCAGTTCTTGATAGCTGCTTTTCTCTATTGGTTGCCAAAGGTCTGGTATGATGTGAATATCTGAAACACTTCATCAAGCAAACTGTGGGCCAATAAATTTCGGTCTAATTCGCGTGTTTGGCGTACAATCCTTCTTTTAATGTACACTCTACCACATCAGATTGCATTTGTTACATTTTCACTGAAGCGAACTTGCAGCGTTTTATTACTTTATATACACCCCCCCCCCCCCCGCATTATCATTTTGAATGGAACAATGAAGCAGATTAACAAAACTCTCATTGGCTCAGAAATGTTCTCTAATTGTGCTGTCTGTTAACAAATGATTCAATAGGGCTTTTTTGTTTCACTTTGTAAAGTGCTATGAATTGTAGTGCTATCAAAGGACTGCTGACATTAACGGTCTATAAACATCTCTCCTACTTGAAAATAAAATTCATCTGAATGTCTTTTCAAATGTGACTTAAGAGAGCGAGACAGGAGTTTATATGACCGAGCGACTGACTGACTGACTGCCTTCTAACGATTCCCTTTGTTGTCTGGTAGATATGCCGCACAGTTTGCATGGCCTCTCTAATAATTTTAGGCTTAACCATGCCTATTGTCAAAACACTTGCGCAGAACGTAGAACATTTAACTGGAGATTGTTTTACATTCAAGACATATTTCTGATTTGATTTCAGCAAGTTTCGTTGTTCTGATACATAAAGCTTTATTAAAATGTAAGATTTTATGAAATGTGGTAGTGTTGGTAAATACTCACTGAACAAATCAACAGTGAACTGTTCTCATGAGTTTGCACTTTCAGTTGATTGTGTATTAGACTGTTATCTTTTCCCCAGTGTGGTGTTGTATATGCCCTAGTGTAAAATACAATAAGCATAATAATTTTAATTATGGGCTGGTCCCCAGGTTTGGAGAAACTGGATCCTGTATTTGCTCAAAGCCTCCTCACAGGAGAATATCTAATCCCTTTAGATCACACCTGAGGCTTAATTTACATGAAGAAATGTACTGTAAAACAATTTACATATGCGCAAACAGCGCCGTCCCTTCCTGAAATCTAACTGCCGCACGCAAGTCCACACAGCCGGCTTGTCACACCTCAGGTTCCTGGACGTCCGTCGGGCTCGTTGCTGGATCGTCGCCATGGAAAACACCACATGCTGTGCTTTCGAATCGCCCATACTGGATCAGGTCCTACCTCCAATCCTGGTTCTGGAGTTCATGTTCGGCCTTCTTGGGAACTTCGTGGCCCTCTCCATGTTCATCTTCTACATGGACGCCTGGAGGCCCAATTCCATTTATCTCACTCACTTGGCAGTGGCTGACTCTGTGGTGCTCTTTTGTTTGCCCTTTCGAGCCGATTACTACCGGAGAGGCAAAAACTGGATTTACGGGGACGCCCTCTGCCGTATTTTACTCTTCCTCCTGGCGGCCAATCGGGCAGCTGGCATCTTCTTCCTCACAGCAGTGGCGGTGGACCGCTACCTGAAGATCGTCCATCCGCTGAACCGTATCAACCGCATGGGGCTCAGTTACGCTCTGTGGGTCTCCTGTGGTCTGTGGTGTCTCATCGTAGCCATGACCGCGTACCTACTCACAGAAGAGCATTTCTTTTTCCGCAATAACCGCACTCAGTGCGAAAGCTTCAACATATGCATGGGGAGCAATCCGCTTTCCAACTGGCACAACGCCTTCTATGTTATCCAGTTCTTCTTGCCAACCAGCATCGTCATTTTCTGCACGACATGCATCTCGTGGCAGCTGAAGAGCAAGACCGTGGACACTCAGGGCAAAATCAAAAGGGCTGTGCAGTTTGTGTTCGCCGTTGCTCTGGTCTTCATCACCTGCTTCTTTCCCAGCACGATTTCTCGCGTGGCGGTGTGGGTACTGAAAGCTTGGTACAATGAGTGCTCTTATTTCCGCGAGGCCAACCTGGCTTTCTATACCTCTGTCTGTTTTACGTATTTCAACAGTGTGCTGAACCCTCTGGTGTATTATTTCTCTAGTCCTGCATTCAGTGGAACCTTCCAGAAACTCTTTCAGAGACTCCTAGGGAGAAAAACAGATGAGGATACACCACACACTGACAGAAATAGAAGTGTGGGCACAGAATCAGGTGGTTTTTGATGTTAGGTTAATCTGTATTCTTCACAGAGTAGTTATTTGAAACATACTTCATATATATATATATATATATATATTGTCCATGGTATAAAATCAAGAGGTTGGTGTGAATGTTTATTACATGTCTATAAGATATACACTCATAAGCAATTTCCTGTGGGATCTTCAGATTTCATAACATTACCAATGTGACCAAAGCCAAGGAATTGTTGTATTTACAGCCATGTCCACAATCATTTATTCAATCATGCTCTACCATCTCCATTCAGAATTGTTCTGAAGTTGAAATGCTTTACAATTCCCTCCACGTTTTGTCAGTGCATTTGCTTTAACTGAACTAAAACACCTAGCCTACTTTCATCTGTCACAATAATGTCTGTTGAAATTATTCCTGCGGTCATACAAACAAATTGTAAAAGTACAAAAAATGTATATATTTTCATACCTTTCTTCAATCTGATCATTAGCAGATAATTTTCCGTCTGTTAAAACATAATTCTCCTCTTTTTCTTCTGATAAGACATTATACAACTACATGTGTGTTTTCTCCTACTCTCGTTATGTAATCAATCAGCGAAACATATTCGTGAAGAGATATTACACAACTGCACATACATTTTGAATATACTCTGCTTATGCAATGATATTAAAATGTAATTGTGTGGTAGCTATCTAAAGGTGTCATGACTTGGAGTGTAAAGATACTATATTTCATGAAGCTCATACATCATGAAAACACAGATATTATTATTACTATTCATAGAATCTCAGCGCGTGTCAAGAGGTGCACCGACAAAAGATTTTTGCCATAGATGGAAGTGCATAGAAGTGCAAGATTTTATTTTTAACAAAAGAGCATAGTGTAATAGTGCACTAATGGAGAGTGCTACAATGAAGATTTAGATCTTGAAATGCTCTGATATCGGGCACAGTTATCAGCTTTTTAATATTATAACTCGTGTTGCAGTAACAGGGCTTAATATTTGTCCCATCCTAAAACCTAATGAAGCATCCCCTCCTTATATCCATGGGCATGGCCAACATAAACTGATGCTAAATAGTTGGGAACAGTACGTCATTGGGTATCATTTGGGAAGAACTGAGCGCCACCCACTGTACACGAAAACTAACGGAACGCATTGGGAGTGTCTGTGTAAACATTCACTTTGCTCATGTCTTCATGTGTAGCGATACAGTCAAGGTAAGAAACGACAACTTATTGAAATAACACGATCGAATCGATATGGCTAAACTGAACTGGCAAGCTCATTTTATCGCATGAAGAAGCAGCTAACCGAGATAGCAAGGTTAGCTAGCTCTTGGATGAAGGGAGGGTTCGTAGCCATAGCTACCAGCAGTTGCCAGCCAAGGAGAGCGACTTGCCTCAGACGGCTAGGTTACCGTTAGCGACCTGGCTATGTATAGCTATTTACCTGGTAAGAAAGGGCATGTCATTGCCGTTCGTTGCTAGAGTTACAAGAAAGAAAGAAAGGATTTTAAATGACGGGGCTCATATGTTTACCGTTATCCACGGCATGATAACGATATGAAGAACACAATAAGAGTAGAACAGTCAAGAATAGAAGATGCAAGCTTGAAAGCTCGCTAGCTAGGCTAGTTAATTCGCCCTGTCAAAAGTTGACGTAGTTAGGGTTAAAATGTTCAGAAACCCTACCTTTCACTTGGCCAGCCAGCTGGTCTGTGTCGCAATTTCATTTTGATCAACGCGGTAATAGTATTAACTTTGGGCGATTCGTTTGCAAGTTTTTTTTACTGTGCCACGTTAACAAGTCATGTTGGACAACATATTTTCACTTAGTCAGCTTCTGTGTGCTATCTATATAACCTAAGAATAACCTGCTCTCGATACCGCAAGCTAAAGTTGGAGGTAACACCTGTGTGCAGTGATTTACCATCAAAATTCAACTGTCAGCCAGACGTGTTTCTTCACATCTTTCACTCTAATCTATTTAAAGCACTTGATGAACACGCAAGCTTGAGTCTGTTTGTCAGGGCGAAACAATAATCTGCAACATCCAGTTACTGTTCCTAAGTACGGGCCAGTGGGAACCGCATTCCCGTATGCGTATTAGGGGGTACCTCTAAATATTTTCTGTCAGGGTCTCTCAAATCGAGCTTTAGAAATCCGAGGGATATATGTGGTGTGCAGACTTTTTCAGTTTTCGCACACCACCAGCGCATCTGATTCAACAGTCAGCTAGCTAATTAGTGGAATCACAATTTAAAAATGGTTCATTTGAATATAACGGTAAGACTCGCCATTCACCCTGGACTCCTACAGTTGAGCAAGGAGGCTGGTTGTATTGCTGCCTCAGAAAATGGCTGTAAAGGGCATTGTTTGAGAATGAAGCCAGACAATGCAAAAAACGAATGCACTGCTGTTTTCGTTCTTGTCAGTCAACAATGTAATTTTTAAAAGTATTTGTCATCACTCTATCATTGACAATATGTTTAGCTCTGAGACAGTCCTGCACATCATTAAAACATCATTTGTCATTATCTGACATCCAGCTCATTGTTTTGCTTACACAACTGAAAAGTATATAGTGATTCCTATAATTACGGTTTTCATTCTGCACATGTAGCCTTCATTCTTGTTCAGTGTTACCACAAATAACAGGACTTTGTCACTGCTGCCTCTGTAACTGGCTCACTGGCTTTTGCCTAAATCAGCGTTAAATATTTTGACAGTTATATTGAGATTTTATCCCGTTATTCCTCTTATCCTGTTATTCTTCTCTCTGTTTCGTTTACGTAGTTTACTGAAGTGGAGCGGATCTAGGTCATAGGTGGGGAGAGGCTTGCCCTCCCCCCACTCCACTATAAGACCGAACATTCACGAAACAAAGAACCATGAGCACAGGGAAGCCCAGTGGGCTTAAGCCGCCCAGCAAGATTGGCAGGCCGGCGGGGGTGCCAACCAAGACCTCTCCTACCTCCGGTAAGAGTTATACCCTCAGACATGTAAGTGGTGTGTTATCTTCCTAAGTGACAAAGAGTTAATTACTGCAGGAGTTATTACAGACACTCAGTAATGGAATAGTCTCGTCTGGTTCAGTCAAGATGGTATTCTGTGAAGTAGGATTTCTCGGTCGTATAACAGTACAGTCCAGTTCGAATTTGACTTCGCTGCCGTACTGTTGGCCAGTGTTGACTTTTTGGACCAAGTCTCTGAACGCAACAAGCAAGTGATAAATCCTGCCTCGTGGAATGTCCCCATGTTGAATTAGGACATAGATAAGGCTGTTGGTTTTATGACTATCTAGCAGTTTCCCTAGCAGCTCATTGTATTTCAGGGAGAAAGTACCTTTGCCACTTATTGTTCGTTTTCTGCCTCCGTAGCTGGCCCAAAGCCTGCAACATCCCCCAACGCTGGCACCTCTGTTGCTCAAGAGCTAGTGACAGACTTCCACGTGGGCGAGAGGGTGTGGGTCAATGGAAACAAGCCAGGGTATGTGCAATTTCTAGGAGGCACGCAGTTTGCACCAGGCCAGTGGGCCGGGATTGTTCTGGATGAACCGATTGGCAAGAACGATGGCTCTGTTGCCGGCGTGCGGTACTTCCAGTGCGAAGACCTGCGAGGAATTTTCACCCGGCCCTCCAAACTTTCCCGGACCCCCGTCGCGGAACAGGAGGCCAACGGAGCGCAGGCAGCTCCTGTCTCGTCGGCTGCCGGCTCCACTGCCCCCACAGGTCAGAACTGCCCTAATGTCACTGCCCCTAGTGTCGCTGCCCCTACCGCCACTGCCAACAATGCTGCCGACGCTTCCACTGCCGCCAAGGCGCCTACAAACCTGACCGCGGTAGCCAGCGAGTCGGTCTCCAACCTGTCGGAGACCGACTCAGCCAAGAAGGGAAAACGAGAACTGAAGCTCGGAGACCGTGTGCTGGTAGGATGCCTTATTTATTGATTTACTTATTTAATTGTTGCAGCTGCATGCCCGCCCGAGAGCCTGCCAGTGCCGACGAGGACATTCTAACAAATTCTGTCAGGTGTTTATTGACTGAAAATTTCCAAAGCTCTGGAACTGTTGTCCTCAGGTTGGTGGGACCAAGGCAGGCGTCGTCCGTTTTCTTGGTGAGACGGATTTCGCCAAAGGAGAATGGTGCGGAGTGGAGCTGGACGAGCCGCTCGGCAAAAACGATGGGGCTGTGGCTGGAACGAGGTAAATATGTCACTATTAGGGCACCGAGGGTTTTGCGGTTTGTTTTTGGGCGGTGATTGGTTGCCATAGGGTTTTCATGTTTATTTTTACATTCTGTGCAGGTATTTCCAGTGTCTGCCCAAGTATGGCCTGTTTGCCCCGACGCACAAGGTCACACGCATTGGATTCCCGTCCACGACTCCGGCAAAGTCCAAAAGCTCCAGGCGTAAGTCGACCATGAAGCACAGTCCCAGTGCGTCCTCCATCAGTTCACTGAGCTCGGTGACCTCCTCTGTGGGCGGAAAACCCAGTCGAGCTGGGCTGGTAAGACTTCGACTGTGCTTCATCGTTTGAGTAACGAAAGTGCGCGAAACCTCTTCGGAATGACACGTCCGTAATCCAGCATTTTATTCGTTCTTTTCCTCTTTGGAGCGCCTCAGCGTGTTTGTCCCCGTCTCTCTTGCGCAGCTCACGGAAACGTCTTCTCGATACGCCAGGAAGATTTCAGGCACCACTGCGCTGCAGGAGGCTCTGAAGGAGAAACAGCAGCACATAGAGCAGTTGCTGGCGGAGCGAGACCTGGAGAGGACGGAGGTCGCCAAGGTGACAAGCCAGGCAGGAGAGGTGCAGCAAGAGCTGGCCCTGCTTAGACAAGGCCAAGAGCAGGTGAGTGGTCAAACCTATACCTGTTCTTTACAGTAGAATTTCCCTATTCTCTACATGTTTTATATTGAAGAGTGTAATTGAAAGTTGAATCAAACTTAACAGTAAGTCTAGATGTTATAAAGTTCTTTCTTTTTTGTAATGTCCCTTGTCAGTATTTGTGGAAGTTGAAGTATGTTATGCGTTTGTTCCTAGTATGCCCTTGAGATGGAAGCCAAGTTGGACCAGTTGCGTAGACTGGTGGAGACTGCAGACAGAGATAAGGTGGAGCTGATGAACCAGCTGGAGGAGGAGAAGAGGTAAGACCTGATTATGGAAAGGGTGGAGGTGGAGACAGAGTAGAGCTTGTTTGAAAACAGAGCAGTTTTTATAGCTTTGTTTCCAAATGGAGATTGTCTTTAAATAAACTGAGTTGACTCCTCCAAAAGGGAAATCAGGAGCAAACCAGATCTCCATGTGGCCATATTGTCTATCTCTTTTAACATGATTTCAGTTTGCTTGTAATTTAGGCTTGTAATATCAGCGTTCTTTAGAATGCCAACACATTCATAAAACAAACACAGCTTTGAAAGTTACGCCTAAATTTGACTGAATTTCCGTGTAAAGCTGGAAGCAGCGTTATGTTAGCACCTTAAGCAAAACAACGCAGCATTAAAAGAAAAATATTCTGAGCAGGTCCGAGAGTGAAAACACCCTAAATTAGAACATATGGAGCACAGCACACATCAGACCTGATAAATGAATATAACCCAGATAAATAGTTCAGTGACATGGTGCTCAACAGAGGTGAAATAGTTCAGGAAAATCCAAATTGCAACACATAAGCCTGAAATAAAGAAGAGGTAATACAGTAGAAAAGAGAATAAACTGTGTATTCTGTCTCACAGGAAAGTAGAGGACCTTCAGTTCCGAGTTGAAGAAGCTTACATTGCCAAAGGTGACTTAGAGGTGAATAACAAATTCTCTCTCTCTCTCTCTCTCTCTCTCTCTCTCTCTCTCTCTCTCTCTCTCTCTCTTTTGTTCTTTCGTTCTTTGTAGCTTAGATTTACACTCTGTGAGGTACTTGGATATTTGTACTGTTACCCAAAAAGAGTATTTGGACAGTTTTGCTATAGTTTTCTTCGCATCAAACAATGTCACTATCATTGGAATTGTAATTAAGTATTTATTTACCATGTAATAAACACTCTCCAAACTCTATAAACACTACCATCCAAAGCCTGTGAAATAGAGAACCCAGGCATACTCGTATACAACTTCACTTAATATATCCTTTAGATTTTTATCACAGCTTTGGTACTTTAGTGGAACAGGGCTTGCGGTTTGAGTTGTAAAATGCGGTTGGACTGAATCAGGCCTTGACACATCACTTACCAAATTATATTTCTCATGCAACCGGCACACACAGCCTTTACCAGCACTGCTGCTGACATAAGATTCTGGTCAAAATTGTCATTACATTCACGTATATGCGTATGCACATCCATTTGTATGTAGTTGAGTTTAATCTGAAGGTTTGCTTGTGAATCGCTGTATATATTTCAGTCAGTGGAGAGTTTGCTGCTTGACTAATCTCTTTACTGCAAAGACCTCAAGATACTTTATTTGAAAAGTTATGGATCAAGAGGAAGATTCTTTCGTTTTGTTTTGTTTTTTTTGTTTTTTTTTCCCTTCGTTTGCTGTGCAGGTTTTCATGCTTCCTATGACTCACGCTTTCTAGAAATTCTTAACAACATCACACCATTCATGTCTTCACTTCATGCTTCAAAAGGAAATTTAAGGTTTCGCTCGATTAAATTTCCAAGCTTTTTTGCTCCATCACTCATTCATTCATCTGTCCATTCCCAAACCGTTCGTTCTTTTACGTGTCCCTTCGCTCTGTCGTTTTTTTTTTTTGTTCTCGTGTTCTTCCACGACGCAGCGCTCTTTTCCATCTCTTTCCATTTGTTTCCCCTTGCTTTTCTTCTTTCATTAGAAATCTGCACACTTTTCTCCCCCGTCATCTTTCTTCTTTCGTTGGCTTCCCTCACCGACACAAGTCTTGTCAACAAGTGCCCCCCCCCCGCTTCCTCTGTGGGCCATGCCGGGCTGTTTCTCTCTGTCTCTGTTTGTGGCTCCTCTCTTAGCCCTCATTCATGAAAGAGGATGATGTCAAACGTCTCTGGATAAAGCGCGTCCTTCCTCTGGCTTTGAGCTTTCGCATGTGACAGCGGCATTGGTGTGTCTTCTTCTTCTTCTCCTCTCTCTCTTTTTCCCTCTCCTCTCCACTAACAGACGCAGACCAAACTGGAGCATGCTCACATTAAGGAACTTGAACAGAGCCTTCTCTTTGAAAAGACCAAAGCTGACAAACTCCAGAGGGAGTTAGAAGACACTAGGGTAAATCAATCTCGCGCTATGGGACCACAAAACACACTTGGACAAAATTGGGTCGGTGACAAAAGGGGGTTTCTCTCGTGGCTTGGCGCCGTTTTTCCACACGTTTTTCATGCGAGCAGAACTTCTGGGAAACATTTTGTATATACCAGTATGTGCACATATTTATATTATGGACCGTTGCTTGAGGTAGGTTGGGAAAGTTCCTTCGAAAAGATCTTGCAAAATATTTTTTTTTCTTCTTTGGCCTGTTTCTAAAAGGACCTCTGCAGGACAGGAGGGCTTAAATGAAGACCAACAAAACCCATGTGGACCTCTCCGTCATCAGCCACTTAGAATCTTGCTCTTATTGTGTGTAGTTAGTAACTGTTTGTTTGGCTCCCAGGCTTGCTAAGGTGACCTTAGCCTTTGTGCACTGTTTACGAATTTGAATGGAGCTTTTAAGATTCACGAACACCTTTAGGTTTTGTAAAGTACTTTACTTAAACACTGAATATGAGACAAGCACAATGAATCATAGAAAAAAACAGGAATAGACAACGCATTAACGAACTGGTTTGACGTATCTCTTATAATATGAAGTAGAGTATGCTCTTGTGTGTGCTGCCTGTGCTGTGTATTGGCAGGGTTTATGTTTTCCAGTGTTTGTAAAGTGTTGCTGAAGCCGGTGCTGATGTGCTGTAGGTGGCCACAGTGTCAGAGAGATCCCGGATCATGGAGTTGGAGAGGGAGGTGGCTGGGCTGCAGTCGCAGCTCAAGTCCTGTAAGAAGACGGAGGGACCTGAATCTACCTCACCTCCTCTACATGAGAACAAGGTGAGATATCTCTCTTAACCGTGCACATGGTTCTCTCTGTCTCTCTCTCTCTCTCTCTCTCTCTTTCTCTCTCTCTTTCTCTCTCTCTGTCCCCAGCCTCCCAGTTTAAAATTCGAAGTCAGCTTACCTCACAGTAAACTCAACTCAAAATCTGAGGCCAAACGTTTAATTTATTCGAGTACAAAAGTTTACTATAATCCACAAAGCTGTAAAAAAAAAAATGTTAAGTCAGTCGCTTTAGAATTTTAAGTTGACGAACTTTTTAGGTGAATAGGAAGTCTATTTGTTTGTGCCTTGGTTTCTGTACGTAATCACAGCAGCAATCCAATGGCTTTCATCAGGAGATGTGCAGATAAGGCTGGAGTAACTATTTGCTGTGGTTATTGCTGTCAGGTTGGCTGTTTGGAGTTGAATGGTGTGTTTGGCGTGTGTGATGAGACAGTCTCAGCCGTAACAGATGACTGTAGTTTTGTGTGTGTCTTTTCTTCTCGTTCCTGCAGATCAGAGAACTCAGCACGGAGCTGGAGGCCAGACAGAAGGAACTTTTTGCCCTGCAGCAGAAGCTAAACTCTTTTGAATTGGAGAAATCTACTCTTCAGCAGCAACTGGAGAGCTTGGTAGGAACGAAAGTGTCTGACATTAAGGATATATTGTAATTCTAACACCTATGCTTATTTGATTTGGTTTTAGTTTTTTTTTTATTATTATTTATTAAAAATCCAGTTTGTGTGAACTTTATCATCTGTTAGTTAACACAGTTGACAGTTAAAGCTGGCAGCTGTGGTTGCTAAGGTAGCATATCCAAGGTGCTAATTATATTTCATTTGCTTCTACTTATAGAGGCAAAAACTCGAAAGAAGTTCTGAAGAAAATGAAAAGATGACACTAACCGTACAAGGTAAGCCAATATATGGCTAAAACTGAACTATTGGTCGCTATATCAGCTTTTTATATTACTCCGAGAATAATAATAAAAAAAAAAAAACGTGTAACCGTACAGAAATGGTTTTGCATTTAGCATCAGATTAAAAACCACTTACTGAGGTAATACAGGTCTCCCTGATAAAAGAGCGGGAGCCTATTTAAATATGACACTGAAGGGATCAAAGGTGTCCTCATGAACTCGTGTGAGCTCACAGAGGACGCGCTGTGTATGTCCTTACAGAGATGGAGAAGACCGCGGCGGCAGACGAGGCGAAAGTCGAGCAGCTGCGTGCAGACAAAGCGACGCTGGAGAGGGACGTGACCGCCCTGAAACAGCAGGAGAAGGTTCTCCACGAGGACCACAAAAAGGAAGTGGAGGAGCTTCGAGACAGAGTGCGGCAGGCGGAGGGAGAGCTGGACAAGGCTAGAGAAAGAACCGGAATCCTCGAACGGCAGGTGGCGGAGCTGCAGCCTTACAAAGACAAAGCCCAGGTAAGACGTCGCTGGATGTTCAGACCCTTCAGGAGGGGCTTTTCAGCTGGTGCCAAATGATCCGATTGGTTGGACGCTCAGGAACATGGACGTTTGTGTTTCTAATACTGTGTGCCGCCCAGGACCATTAGGAGAAATAGCGATTTACTCTTTTTGGAACACATTCCTAATAACCGTAACGAGCTCTTTTCTTTAATGTTTGTCTTCTGGTAGATCTTCATCTCTCTCACCTAACTTTTCTTGGCCTAGCGTTCACCTAAACACATTCTGTCAGTCTGCGGTGAATTGTTTTAGTGAAACTGACACTCAGTGTAGAATTTTCTGGAAGTCCCAACAATTCAAAGGAGGACAAGTTCTCAGAAGAGAGGATAACTTCCAAAGAATTTTACCAACTTCACTCAGACACTGGGGTGAGGTTCCCTGACACTCACACTCTCAGGAGAGGAGAAATTAAGGATTTTCACGAGGAGCGAGACAAACTTACTACAGGCAGACAGAACCTTCTGACTGTTGGGTTATGAGGGAGAGAGTTTTGTCTATTAATCTCATAAAATAATCAAAGTCCTGTTCACACCTTTTCACTCACCTCATTCACTCAGTGTCTTTTTGGCCATGGATATTCCAAACAGAGAATGACGGTCCAGTGAAGCATAGAGTTAAGGGAAAGAAAAGAGGGATTTTCGACAGGTTCAGGAGAAAGAATGTGAGTATGGCCACGGAATGCGGAACCACGACGGAGCGGTCTGAAAAAGCCATTCAAAAAGAAGGCACTGAAAGAAGAAGAGGAACCCTTGAGAACCGGATCCAACTGTTAGTTTCTTAAAGAGACAGGTCGCGCTTAATGCAGAGAAAAACAACTTCTGTCCCTTTGTGGAAGAGGGGAAAAGTGAGTGACGTCCAGTAGACAGCATGTGAAAATGCTGAAGGGCTCTAGTCTCCCATACACCATCGGGAGACAGTGAAGACACAAGCAGAGCTGGTTTGTCAGTACAATGCTTGCATTGGCCATTCAGTACAAGGCTTCCATTTAATCCGCCCTGGGAGCAATGTCTAAAGAGAGTCATCTAGTCACTGCTTGTCACCCAGTTAGACACCCTCCCCAGTAATGCATTTTCTGAGCACATGGTACTTGATCACTAACAACCCCCCCTTGCCCCACGCACGCACACACACACACACACACACACACACACAAACCGCCTCTCTTTGTTACTTCTTTTTTTTATTTTCTAAAATTTCGTCGCAGGTTTTATTGTTAATGTTGCAGTCTGTTGAAATATAGGACCTGCCCCCTCACAGCTTTAAATTAGTAAAAAAAAAAAATATTGTTAGATTAACAAGAAGGACTGAAATATTTTACCCTGTACGTTAGGAAGATAGGAGAGAGAGCACCAAATTCAAATTTGTCACATCGGTTATGTTAAGTAAGTGCGTCTAATCGCATTTCTTTCAATAGAGTCTGTATGAACAACTTCAGTCAGAGATTTGTATCTTTTCAGTTTGTTTGCCGTCGGACTCTGTTGTCATAGCAGCGGTCACATGACTCGTCTTTTTCCCTACAGATGGCAGAGTCGGCCAAGGAGACAGCCCAGGCTCTGGAGCAGCTGACTAAAGAGCACGCTGCGCTGAAGAAACAGGTAGGGAGCAGATGAGTGTTTCCTGACAAAAAGCCTGTAGCTAAAGATACACAGGCACCTCTGTTTAAAACACCAGGCAAGAGCCCAAACAAGTCACCGTCTACTGTGTTTTCTATACATTCGCAGAGCGGTTTAGGTAAGGTTATACTGCCTTTCCACAGCAGATTGCTAAAAATATTTTTCAAAATTTTCTTTAAAAATATTATGGACTAGGGATGAATGCTAAAACATCAGGAAGTTCAGCGGAAGTTTAAAAGGTGTTCTGGCAACAGCGTTCTGAAATCACATGTGATATTATGGAAAAGAGCAGATTACATCAAATCCCACTGGTCCAATGTGTGATGGAAACACTTGGGTGGATGAGAGACGTGAAGTAAACAGAACGCAGGTCTCTCCATACAGGTGTGGTCCTTCAGTGAATTAATCAGTCATCATTTCAGCATTCTTAAGATCACGCACAGATGTGCTGACTTTGGGAGCTGGTTTCTCTTTTTCTTAGCAGGGTTAAAAGGTGAAAACTCGTGGTCAGAGGCACCTGTTCCTTAATTGTTATGTCTGTGCAGTCTTTTGAGATGCATGGCTGAACAGACTGACAGCCCTGATTCAGTTTAACCACAAACTTCAGTCTGTGGTGTGAGCAGGCAGTTTTAGAAGCAGAAGTGATGCATTTTGAGAGCTCTTTAAAGCAGGGTACAGTTATTCGAGCTGCAGTGTGTAAACAACCCACTTCACCTGACAGAGTGTTTGTGATAAGAGCTGTAAAAATAGCACAGCCACCGGACTGCCGAACAGCAAAGAAACATGACATCGTCAAACAGATTCACTGGCAACGAGTCACAACTGCATTTAAAGAAAAGACATTTGTCTTGGAGCTCTGTGCTACCACTGAAAACGCAGACACAGGTTCTGTTCCAAAGCACCTCCAGCCCCTAGTCCCAGGGTACTATGACCCACTGCCCCAAAGACTGACTGGGGTGATATATTTCTATATGTATCCAAGTCTCCACTGCATTGGAATCCTCACAGCTGTGGATAAAATTCTTCAGTATGGACTGTCCAGTCTTTATTCGCACTTCCACGCAGCCTAAACACACATCCATTGAAACTACAGCTGGACCAACAGCCATCTGTTAAAATGACAACTGGACCAACAGCCATCTGTTAAAATGACACCTGAATCATGCTAAATCAATCCAACACTTAGACAAGGCCACTGCAGTGCAGGCTTAACACCAGACAGATCTTCAGTCAAAACATTCTTATGAGAACAATTTAAATCTCAGTTCAAAAAAAATTAAATCATTACATATCAGATTAAGTCCAAACTCAGTTACCAAGCAACAGAGTTAGTTTAAAGTCACAGCAGAACGACGTACTTTTTTCTGAACTTTTGTTGGTGTTGTGTTTTTGAAAATGTCTGGTCATACCGTTTATCTATCAATTTTGGTCGTTCTGGACCAGAAGTATCTGTTTAATTTACAAGTGTGTATCTAAGGAGCCATGCTTTGCTACATTTTTAACGAACAGACCAGTGCAACCATGTTGCAGTCTGTAAGAGGCTTATCGATGTGACACAAATGTTGCTTAGCTTAGTGGAATCAATTTTTCATAAATCTGTGGAAAGAGCATTTTAGAAAATGACCCTTGTGGAGTTGCTGCAGCTAAAAATGATTTTATTTTTTTTTTTTTTACATTTGTTTAATTATTTGGTGATGTTGTGGTCGGCTGGATGATCCGGGAGTTCTGTGTCTGATCTGGGGTGACGCTGTAATCGGATTCAGCGGTGCCCGTAAAAGATGAGTAGTGAACAGCGAGCAGTTAACAGTGGTGATTCACTTATACACAGATAACATCTCGATGTACACTGATAGAGAGGTCATTTCGTAGACACCAGAATGTAGTTGTCAGTTTTTTTTTTCTGCTGTTACTAGGTCCCTTTTAACCGAGTTATACAGATAAAAACGAAATGCTTTGTGACTCTGTAAAAGGTCGAAAGGTCGGTGGACCTGGTGCACCTGGTGAAGTGTCTGTGGTGCGAATGATCAGAATCAGAATCAGATTTATCGGCCAAGTATGTTAACACACGCAAGGAATTTGGTTCCGGCCGACGGTGTCTCTCTAGTACTACAGGCATATACAGACAATGTACATGTTATTTACAGACCAGAGTACATGAAATACAAGCAATATACAGACCATATGAGACATCAGTATACATAAAGTGGGTGTGGAAGTGCAGACAACAACAGTAATGTGCATTAAGTAAGAGAA
>NC_044497.1:53828062-53880562 GCF_902362185.1 Chanos chanos
TGCCGTTAGGCTTTATGAGTCACTGGATGATGTAGGCAGCCCAGACGCTACCTCAAAGTTTGAATCACGCCATGTACATGACCAGGAGGAAAAAGTAGCAAAGCCTCTTCTCTGGTTGAACTTTAAGAGAGCAGTTTGCCCCTCTGTGGCATGATTTATCGGTTTTGTCTGATTAAGTCAGAGATGTGTGATTGTTGCCAGGCGAACGCGCCTCCTTCAGAATGCGCTTTTGAGTCGAGGGCGGCCTGTCAGCCTTTAGCTCGTCATACGCTGAAGTCTCTCTGACTTAAAGAGACGCGTCCCAGCCTGGTCTCCCGGGAGTTTTACGTAACCGTGCCTTTCCCATTCCGAACGGCTGGCTCCCAGCATATCATATCAGCCCAGTTAGTTCCGTCAGACACACGTGAGAGCGGAAACAGCGGGAGAGCGCGTCTTCTCCTCCGAGAGCAGTTACCTCAGTCAACACAGTCGTTCGCTGTTAGCTTCTCAGCACGCATCGTTATTGTTTTTCATCGTTCACTTGGTCTTGTTTTGTTTCGCTTAACATGTTACATTGAAATTGTCTTGAGTGTCAAGATTCTACGGTCTTTCGAGGAGTTGAGGTAGAATGCTGTTTTTTTGTTTGTTTCCTTGACTACACGATTACACCTTTGTATGCCTATATAGTGTCTTTTGAAGTCCTATGAATTGCTGGTTTCATCGATCTGTCTCAGATGATCTCTCTGAGCGTGTCTGATTTGATGTATTCTTGCGTCATTGTACACAGACGGTAAAAATAGAATGACACATTTGTTCCACATGAGGAGGATAGCGAAGCGGAGACCTTCACGCTTGTGATCGTTCAATCTGCAGCTTATGACTACAGACTTCTGTTGTTGTTATTGTTGTTGTTGTTGTTGTTGTTTCTCTGTGTTGTGACACTAAGCCCGAAGGCTCACTTGCAGCTCCTTGTCTTTGTTTTCTCTCTCTCTCTCTCTCTCTCTCTCTGTCCTCCTATCTCCTTAGTGAGGAGCTAAAACTAGCAGCCAATCAGTCCCACCGGCTGGTGGCTCTGCAGGAGGAGAAGGCAACGTTGGCTCAGGAGTGGGACGTTAGCCGGCAGGAGGGCCATGTTCACCAGAAGGTCTCCTCTCTTCCCAATGACCGGGTTCCTTTTTTTTTTTTACACGTTTACCAAAGACCCAAAGTGGCTTCTGTCCTTTTAAGATCTCAAGGCCGAGCTTTGTGGACATTCTGTGTCAGTTGGAGGATTTTTAAAATGTTTTTTTTTTAATCCTCGTTTTTACAGACTGAAGATGAGCGTTCGGTTGACGCCGGCCAGCTAGAGACAAAGAAGAGGTGAAGTAATCAGTTTGTATTTCAACACCACATTCATACATGAGACAGGGCCTTGTTTACAACGTCTTTCGTCTCATCTGCTGTAGCATCACAAAAAAAAGGAAAAGATTTGTGTTTTTTTTTTTATGTCAACGTATTTATGTCACTCTGCTGAGCAGTCCATGGTCTAACATCTTATCAGAACATCTCATCGCAGTTCTCTCAGCAGACATACAAATAGAAACAGATTTCACCTCTTAAGTCTTTTATCTCTGCACTGGTAATCAGGGCGTTAAGATCAGTCTCACCGTAACCAATCAGCAACAGCTGTAATGAGAGGACCAGGAAGAGGGCTTAAGACATCAAAGTGCATTGCATTACTTAAGACGTTAGAGGTTCAAACCGGCGATTTTTAAATGAAACAGACGGAACAAAGTTTGAATTTGTGTTAGAAACTCACGTGTCACTTTAAACTGAATAGGACATCCTGTATGCGTTTTTTTTTTTTCTGTGTGACTGATGTATTCAGCGGTCATTGTCTTGAGCTACGGTGAACAGTATGCACCGGATCAGCGGCGGACCAGTTCAGAGTCGGTTCCACTGCTATCACGGACTGTGTGTTTCCCGTAGACTTAAAGCTTAAAACCTTTTAATGGTCTGGCCAATGTTAGCGGTACTAAAACGACTGAGAGAAAATCCCCATTCTTTTTTTTCCTCTCTCTCTCTCCCAATAATAGCTCACACGACATCTCTGGAGCTGTCTCATATTTTTGCATGTTTGGTCATAAGCTTTTAATCTGTCCAGCACCGCAGCAACTATTACCGCTTGTTACTCTGGGTGCTAGTTTTGGATGCGAGTCATCGTGTACTCTCCTGACAGTTTCTCCTCTCTCGTAGGGAGAACTCAAACGCATCAATGTCTGACAAGGACAAAGAGCTGGAAACGCTGAGGAATGAGGTAACGCGTTTAAATAGAAACTGTCACAAAAATACGAATCTAAGCTTAGCAGCTGATCCTGTGAGGTATTTTGAGGAATGAATTACATACAACTCAATCTCTGAAGTACTATAAATGTCCCTGTATGTTTTTTTCTTCTTTTAAATCACTCACTTGAGTCTGAAGTGCAGTTACCTTTCTGTTTGATTGCTGTACTCGGAGATGACGCATTGGTAATTTATGAGAATCCAACACAGAGCTATCGTTTTGTTAGTCCCGTTTTTTTCAGCTCTGTCTGCATATGCTATGGTCTCATGAGGTCTGTTTCATACACTTTTTTATATGTTTTTTTTTTTTTTTAACATTGTTCTGTAGATTGCGGTGCTGCGTGGGGAAAACGCTGTGGCCAAAACGCTGCAGGCGGCAGTGAAGTCCCTGGAGAAGGACAAGGCCCAGCTCCAGAGGAGGGTACACAGCCTGGAAGAGAGACTGGAAGGGAGAGAGCCGACACAGGGCGAGGGGGGGACCTCAGGTCTGCCAGTCGCGGCTTCTCTCGGGGTCGGGGGTTTTTTTTTTTACGCGTGACCAGCTCTGTCTCTCTCACTCATTCACTGTGTGTGTTATCTGTGTCCGTTCAGGTGATACAGCTCTGGACCAACTCAGAGAAGAGAAGGAATTCGCAGAAGGACAGGTTAGGTTCCGTCGGACGCACGTTTTTTTCATGTCGCATTTCACTGATCGGCGTTCTCCATCGCCTCTGATCCTGAACTAATACGCGGGGGGTTTTTTAAGTTGCAGTGTTGTATTGACATGATTTTTTTGTTTGTTTGTTTGTTTTTTTTTTTTTCTTGTTTTTATATCAGATCAACTTCCTCAACTCAGTCATCGTGGACCTTCAGAGGAAGAACGAGGAGCTGAAAGTAAAACTGGAGAAGATGGTCTTAACGGAGTTTAATGGAAACGATGAAAATGACGGGTAAGTCTCTGAGGTTTTCAACTCTCTCTCTCTCTCTCTCTCTCTCTCCCTCTCTCTCTCCCTCTCTCTCTCTCTCTCTCTCCCTCTCTCTCTCTCTCTCTCTCTCTGTCTCTCTCTCTCTCTCTCTCTCTCTCTCTCTCTCCCTCTCTCTCTCTCTGTCTCTCTCTCTCTCTGTCTCTCTCTCTCTCTCTCCCTCTCTCTCTCTCTCTCTCTCTCTCTCTCCCTCTCTCTCTCTCTCTCTCTCTCCCTCTCTCACTCTCTCTCTCTCTCTCTCTCTCTCTCTCTCTCCCTCTCTCCCTCTCTCACTCTCTCTCTCTCTCTCTGTCTCTCTCTCTCTCTCTCTCTTTCCTTCTGTTCTAACACACCTGATTCAACTCATCAACTGATTCCTAAGCCCCTAATTAGCTGAGGCATGTGGTAGAGCAGGGAGAGATCTTAGAGAAGCTAAGCTACGATGGGGGAAACATTGCATCATAGTGCTGGTTTGATTTTCTACTCTATGCGCAAACCTTTGCAGTTCAGTTGGAACCTGTTTCAGTCTCTGTGCGGATCAGTGAAGTTGACCGGTCCTGTCTCTGACCTGACTGTCTTTTTTTGTTTTTGTTTTTTTTTTGTTTTCCATTGTTGCATCTCGTTCAGTTTCGGCGGGGAGAGGTCGAAAAAGAAAGCCCCCCCGCGTGTCTTTTGCGACATCTGCGACTGCTTCGATTTGCACGACACGGAGGACTGCCCCACCCAGACGCAGTCTCCTGACTCCCCCCCGCACACGACCTACCACGGGAGCAGGGGGGATGAGCGGCCCTACTGTGACATCTGTGAGGCGTTCGGTCACTGGACCGATTCCTGTAACGACGACCAGACCTTCTGAATAACCCCCCCCCCATCCCTCCCTCCATCCCCCCCGTCCCTGCCTGAAACCAGGCAACACACAGACGGCATTCCCCTAGATCATCTCTTATTTTTTCTATATCGTGTCTGTGTGTGTTTTTACCACACGCCCTTTTACTCAAACCTAGCCATTCCAAACCCCAGACGGGGAACGGGCCTAGCTGACTCAAGAGCCGTCATTGGCCAGACACTGCAAATTTCCCCGCCCTCCCTGTCGCCCAGGAGGCGGGAGCGACGCGAAAGCTGCCAATCGTCGTCACAGATCGCTTCCTTAAAGACTGATTGTTTAGAAAGAAAAAAAAAATAAAAACATGAATGGAATTTGGATTGGATTGGGCCAGATTTGGGTACCCCTGACCTGAAACCTAAACCCCTTTGTCTTTTCAGCCTAAGCAAATAAAATGCACAATGAGGGAACGCTGCTTTTTTTTTTGGACTTACGTGATCTAAACTGACATGCGTTTTGTTTTTGTTTTTTTTTTCCCCATGTCTTAAATATTGTTTTGTGTAGTCCTTGTCACAGGTCGATCTTTTTTTTTTTGGACAGCCCTGTATAAATGTAAATGAATTTCTCTGACCAAACTGGGGAGCGTGGGGAGTGTGGTGGCATATGGTGGGAAAAACAAAACGGACCGTTAGAACAGACGACGAGGAAAAGCCGGTCCGGTGTCCACACGCCCCGACGACCAGGCCAAGCCAGCGCATCCTAACTTATTGCACTGTTCACTTTAATCACTCTACTCTTCACAGGCACATCTTAGTCCTCCTTCTCTTCAGACAAAAAACTGTATAAGTTATACTTTTTATTCGAAGCGTCAGGAAAGAATAGATAAATATATATAGTGATGTTTTATGTAACATTAACATTCTTTTGTGTGTGTGTGTGTGTGTTATGTATCTGATAAGAAAATAATCATATACTAAAAAGCACAATTTCTTTGTCTTAACCGCATCTCTCGGTATGATCATTTTAATAAAAGTTTGTTTTGTTGCAAATAATCAGTCATTTCTGGGAAAGGAAACGAGACCAAGGCACCATAAGTCCTGCACAACACGTACTGGTGCAATGTGGCTTTTTTTTTAATATCCATTTCTTTTCTTGTGTGTGGTTATTTTAATCACTGAAAGAGAAGCATTTGTATTGGGGCAGTATTAAAGCAAACATAATGTATATGATTTGTATGACAGTCTGTGCACTGTTTTGTGTACTGTGTACTCCTACTAACTCATTATAAATGATATAAAAACCTGTGATTGTGTGTCCTGGGTTTTCTGCTGGTTATGAGTTTTAGTACTGAGTAGTTCAGAAATGACGGGAGATTCCGCTTGTTCCGAACACACATCTTTTATTAAAACGTTTCTCTGTCTTACCCACTCTTAATTCAAAATGAATGAATCAACCCAGCGTCCACAAATTGTGCCCTACAATGAATTGCTGCCCTTACCTCCCGTGAATTACATTAAGGGGAAAGAAAAAAAGTGCAAGATTAAACAACGGTTGTTAAATCTCAGTCTGCAGTTGTGAACAGTTCACAGTGTACCATCTGTGACGTAAGGCAAATCCTTTAAAGTGAGAACTGTAATCTTTCTGTGAACTCTGCATTTCTGGAAGCATTTTCTTACCCCTCCTCCCTTTTTAATGCGTTTGCGCCTTTCATTCCAGCCCCCCCCCCGGCCCCCAAATAATCCTTTCCCCAACAGCCCTATCCAATCTCCCAGTGTACCTCATGTTTCATTTATGGTCATACCCATCGCTCCCCAACACTATCCCCATCCCCAGCAGGTGCAGAAATAACCCGCTCAATTATTTATGAGGGCATCGCCCCATGCAAACAGGCCGAGCAAGAGAAGGAGTTTGGGTTTGACCAAAAAAAAAAAAAGAAAGAAAGCGCTTGAAAACATGAGGGTGCACTTAAATATCAGGAGCAAGATATTTTTGTATGGCTGTGATAGATGATGGCTCTGATATGTCTTTTTGGTTAAAAAGAAAGAAAAGGAAAAGGAAAAATGTTTCTTGCGACTGCTTGTCTCTCTAAAAGTTCACTGTGTGACAAATGTTTTGATCTAAAAAAAAAAATATATATATATATATATATATATATATATACATATATACTATGACCACTTAAAAGTAGGACAAAGCAAACCAAAGCTTTTAGCTAAGGCCAGCACAAACCCAGATGTAGTCATTTTATCCTGTGCTATGATTGTTAATGTGCAGTTAATGTCTGTGTGCTGAATTAGCTACTGTTTACCAATGCTGCATTCAACAGGAGCATAATAGATCAAAATAGTCCATTTGTTTATGAAGAAATTAAAAAAAAAAAAAAAACCAACCCACAAAAACACATTCTCAATTTGATGATTATTTTTTATTAAAACAAATCTATTGAATATGACAAAAAACAAGCACTATGGATGGAATAAATAAATTAAACCAAACCATGTATCTGTACAAGATAGTTCTACTGAAAAAAAAAAAATATGGTCCCAGGTTTTTTTTTTTCTTTTTCAAATGTGTAGATTTTAGCTGTGATTTCTCAGTGTATCGCAATGATACAACAGGTATACGCCACAGAAATTGTGAAACGGAGAATATGAATTTCAGTTTTGTTTTGTTTTGAAACTGTGAGTGGACACATTTAAATCTGTTTTCTATCAACACAACATTTAAGCACCAGCTTTTCCTGGGCAGGGCATGAGGTATTTTGAAGCATTTTCAAACTTTGTAACAGACTGTTTTCTTTTTCGTGAGGGGGGTGGGCAGGGGGTGTAATGCTAACACCACCTATTTTTTGTATTCCAGGACACTGAAGCAACAAAAATCCAAAACTAGCTACAAATTCACACAGCCACATCTTCCTGGAGGTTTTTCAATGAACTGCTTACACATCGTGTGTGTGAGGGGGGGGGGGGGTGTCTACATCGTTACTACTGGCATAATTTACCGACACACTTTCAGACTAGCTTCTCTGGTGCTTCTCAAAGTGTTAACAGAACCAGTAAGAACAAACAAGAGTGTAAGCGTGCTTGGATGAATGTCAGAACATGAAAACCGAAGCCACCCAACAATTCAAGATCTAAGAGTCCTTAGTGTGTTATTACAGAGTCGTCCAAAATAGTGTTTGTTTAGATTTACCTAAAAGAGAGAAGGGGGGGGGGGGGGGGGGGGGAGAGATGGTATATGCAGAACAGGACTCGGTGTGCTTTCCTGAAAGATTTTCCCTATATCCACTAACTTATGTTTCCTTGCAGTCAGAAAATGACAAGACACCAGAATAACATCAATGCATTCCCTTTTCTATGACTGTGCCATACACACAAAAAAAAAAAAAAAAAAAAAAAAAAACACAACAAAAAAACCCCAACTAAACACATACAATCATTGAGCAGATAGTGACCATTTTTTGAATGCTTGCCAACTGTTCTCTAATCAGATTGAAAAGGGGGGAAAAAAAAAAAAGAAAAGAAACAGTGTTGCCACTGGACTTGAAACTGAAAGTTTGAGTAACTGTTTCAAGTCATGTGGTCAGCATACGTTACGGTTTGATTAATCTCAGAAATGAGACTGTATCTATTTTATGGTGCCAGTTAGACATATTGTACTTTAAATCTAGTCCATGAAAAAGGCAAGTAACAGTGCAAGTATTAAATTAAAATTAGAGCAGTCTCATAAAAAGAAACACAAGGCACGCTATCAAGCCGAACCAACAAATCATCATTCTTCACTACAAAAAAAAAAAAAGAAAAGTCAACAGTACCATTGTCTTGTCCTTGCTAAAAAAAAAAAAAAAAAAAAGCAATTGAGCAGTTAAATAAAACCAAAAATCTTAAAAATATTGACATCTAAAACAATATGACTACAGCAGCAAAAAAACCATCTGTTAACATGACTAATAAAGACAGTGCATTGACCCTCCTCATGCCTGGACTTAATTCACTAACGTTACAGAGAGAGAAAGACAGAAAGACAGAGAAAGAGAGAGAGAGACAGAAAGACAGAGAGAGAGAGAGAGACAGAGATAGAGAGAAAGAGATGAGTTCAGTATAGCTGCCTGCTGTGGTTAGCAGGTTCTCACAGGAACAGGTCAGAGTTTCAGAACCTTCCAGAAGGCCTTGTCTCATGGGTACAGTGACGTCTGGAACACTGTCTCACAAAAGCGGGTTGACTACGGGGAACGCTGGATGACGTTATATAGCAGAAGTATATATTTGCACAAGTTGTGTGCGAGTGTGTGTGTGTGTGTGTGTGTGTGCATGCGAGTGTGTGTATGTGAGTGTATGCCTGTGTGTGTGCTTGTATGTGTGTGTTTGTGTCTGAACATCAAAGGCTGAGAATGGTTAGGTGAAGAGAGGGATGCTGTCTTTCTGCCTCAGGTGTAAGAGGTGTTTTTGTGTCTTGGGGGGGGGGGGGGGTTGTGTGAGGGGTCGTATATTTAAAAGGAAAGAGGGCCAACAGTTTAACTCTCCTCTGTGTCCTGAGCAGGAGACTCCACTCGACTCTTCTTACTTGGAGGGGCTTCGTCCTCTAATTCCTGTTCAACAAAAACACAAAAACGAACTAAAATCAATCTACGAGCTAGCCCACAACAACCACAAACATCTTGGGCAATACCCCGACAATGTTTTACCTTCCATAGTTTTAGGTCGTGACTTAAATGTTCCTGAGACGGTTTAGGTCACCAAACTAGAACTCTGTCTAAGAGGCTCATCTGAATGTTTGCTCTGGCCTGCCCAGCAAACCCTGCGATGGAGTCACAGCAGGGCCTGCGCTGAGAGAGGCAGCGACACTCTGTTTAAAAAAAAAAAACAAACTGTTACCTGAGTGACTTTGGTGGTCTCAGATATAGGCTCTGTATCGCCCGAGGGCGGGGGGTCTCTCTTGCACGCGCTCGGCTCCGAGTTCTCGGGGGCGGGGTTAGTGTTACCTGTAAACGGGTGGACAACGTCTTAAAAACAAAAAGCAACTCATTCCTTTTCACTCGCCATGTGCAAGATTATCCCTGATTAGTAATGTAATATTCGTAAGTACAACCATTATAAAATTATTTACTAAACATTTGTTTATTAAACGTTTATCGGGCATCGGTTTTTGAAAGGGGTAGTTCATGCCGTAAGAGCGGTCATGGTAGAAGTAACAACATCAAATTCATTTATGTCTACGTGCCACAGAAATGTAAAAGGTGTTTAAAAAAAACAAAACAAAACAAAAAAAAAACAGCAACCACCGTTTTAAACTTGTAGCCAAAAGTGGCACTAGCTTTCCTGATTTTTTTTTTTGTTTGTTTGTTTGTTCTGGACTGACTGTTTTCTTTTGCTTTTCTTTCCACCTTACCAAGGCAAAAGAAAGGACACTAGCCTCAATGCTATTGTAAACCATAAACAACCCTCTCCCAGACCTGACAGGATCTCTGAACCACACACTGTCTTCACGGAGCTCTTCTCCCTTCCAGTTCAGCTTGCGATTTAGAATGACATCAAGGTATTTATAAAAATGAATCTGCGACAGTCTGAATATCGTCAAGAAACTCTGGGTGAACATCAGTACACAAAACATCTCATCTCTTCCTATAGTCAATCCACAACGCTCTTGTTTTGAATCAAGACACAGAACTGTGTTGTTACACAATTTGACAAAGGATTCAATGGCTGTCTGGTGCACCGAGTTGTTGTTCTAAATAACACTACTATGACAGCTGTCTGAGAATTTCTGTGAAGAGCTTAAAACTGGTTATGCTGAAAGGCAATAGTACGCATAGCATACAGGAATGACCTTCCTCAATATAACCCCATCTGACTTAGCTAATTAAGGTCCTTATTAAGACTAAGACTGAAATGAAATCAGGTAGGCTTGGGCACATTTGCATGTGTGCTGAACATGGCTGAATTGGTAAAACAGCACCATCAAGTGGTCACATTTGGCACAACAAATTCCAGTTCAGGACAGCAGTTTGACCAGAAGTTACTGGCACAAAGAAGGTGGTTCGACAAATCCAGTCACAGAGGGCCAAAATCCTGCTGGTTTCCATTTCAACCCACTACCCTGATCTTCTGCTGCCAAATGACAACACAGACTGGTTTCCTGGGTTAAAAACAACCTCGAATTACAGGCCAAAGGTATAAAGTCACGGGATTTCAGCCAGGGTTTGTTGGGGAACCTTGATATCCAGCGAAAATTACGCGTTTGTGCTCAGAGTACAGAAACAAGTAGAGTCGGAGAAGTTAAGATGGAGCAGAAGAAAAAAAAAAAAAACTATAAAGGGATTGGAAGTGTACTGCTCTGTGGTATAAATCTGATATAGAGCAAGGACCCAGCTGTCGGGCCCAGAGCCTCACCTTTCTTGTGGTCATCAGCCTGAGTGTCTTTGTCAGAAGACTGACTTTGCTCACACTTGGCCTCATTTCCATCACTCTGGGAAACTGTGCTGGCCTCTGGTGCAGGGCTTGTGCTGCAACTTGTTTCTGGTTTGACTGGAGAGGAGTCAGCTATAGAACTTTGGTTGCTGTTATCATCTGAGAGGAATTCAGAAAAAAAAAAACACACACACACACATAGACGCTTAGACACATATTTCATAGAACCAAACACCATAGCACAGCATCTGAAATCGACTTTGTTGTCCCCTTTTCACAAGAATACATACCTAGAATTGTTTAAATTACATTAATTAGTTTAAATGTATTTAAAGATTTTGAACACGATGAAAGAAACAGTTAAGCCGTACTAAGCCCACTGTATGGAACCTCGGTGCGTACCGTGCATGTCCATCATGCCGGGAGAAGAGCTGTTCTCTGGGGTGGTGACCTCTGAACCATATTTCTCATCTTTGCCTTTCTTCTTGTTTTTATTTTTCTGTGTACAAAAGGTAAAGGTACACTGCCCTGTTAAAATACACCCTGAAATACAACACAAAATAACAATTACAGAAATAAGGTGAACAATTACGGACACTTACGTCGTCTGACTTGGGCTCGGTCACTGGAACCCACTTGAAAATTCGCAAAGACGTGTCTCCCACTGTCACCCATTTTTTCTCCCTGCCAAACAACCATACGAAAAGCATAATTAACCTGCGAAATACCTTAAAATGAGAATACTCGACCCGTCACCACAAAATCAAAACGCGTATGGATGCACCCGTATAAACATTAGATAGGCATCCCATAGATCCTGGTTACTTTTTTTTTTTTTTTAGCAAATCGTCTATCAAAACTTAAAGTTACAGAATATATTTTTAACATGACAGTCCTGTAAACTTAAAATGTCATACAAATTCCCTTTATCACGTTCTGTGTAAAACATAATCTCCTCCGACTTGTTCTTTAAGGTACAAAAAGTCCTAGTTATTTTGTTAGTGAAATACAGACGACATTATTGATTTCCGATCAATCGCTTTTTTTTTCATAAACCAGATATAAATTTCCCGAAATCTCCACTGTAAATGTAAATTAACACGAAACTGTAAGCATATAATCTGCTGGATTTAATTAAAATTACACTTGAACATGTTCAGATCTAGGTTATGTGAGTTCAGCCATGCACTTCTACTTCCCTCCCCAACCCCCACAGCACGCAATGTGTGTTTGGACTAAAGAGCGACTCTAAGCGCTAAATTTAAAACTCCAGACTGTCTATAACCACTCTGACTCTAGGGCGCCGTCGTCTTTTGGTTGCGAGAAGCATGATATTGTATGATTTTGATCCTGCCGAAGTCCCTCGGCAGTCAGTTCTACCACCGGCACTACACCAGACTGCAGAGAGAAATGGCTTCATGTGACTGCAACGAAATGGCTTCTGGTTCAACCCACATACAATCTTGATGTAAAATCTTTTTAAAAGACGAAGATGGTTCTGTGTCGTTTACTTTTCACTGTCAACCGTGCGCGAAAGCTTTAGCGCACCCCGGACGATGATTAGTTCGAGGCAAAAAACCCTTTCAAAATGATCCCTCTTTCAATTTTTGTTCTGTCGTTTTCGTTTGCTGTATCTCTCCTCCCCCACAAGCTGTGCTTTCTGGTGTTAGGTAACAAACGCTGCCTCTGTCTACTCTCTTACCATTTTCGTACTTTCTCAATTGCGGCCATAACCCGCTTGATGTCATCTTTCGCTCTGCTCCGGGTCTCCGCGCGGACTGACCTGCCAGACATTGCCGCTGTTGGTGTAATATTTTTAAAGCTCACCGGTAGTTCACACACAATGCAAACAGTCGATGTCGAGCGCGCAGAAGCGGGAGCGCGCGTGCGCCAAATAACTCAGTCTGAATACCATAGACATGGCAGTTTCTTGTTCCTTTTCGATTTGTGATTGTTGTCTACACATTTTGAAAACAAGTTGTTCCACCTCTGTCCCACCATTAAATGTCAAAATATAAAACTAAAACACGTGTTTGGTATATTATTTATTTCTGTGTCAAATTAATCGTATTTCAGTACAATTCTTCGTATCGGCTTGTAATTGTACCGTGAGTTCACGTAGGCTACACAGTAACCTAACTTGCACGTTCAAAGCTTTCGATGTTCGAAAACATACTATGAACAAACAAAACCCCTGAACGTGAGTGCAGTGGGCTACTCAGATCTGTTGTTTAAAAATGTTTTGTCATGTGACTTGAAATCCTGTCAATCATCTCATGAATCAAAGAGGTGAATTTTGGAGCTGAAAAAGTTAACTTTAAAAGTGTGAATGTGAGATTTCCCGCTACTCAGTGACCAGGTAAATACTTGATTCGCGTTCGCATTCTTAGTGTATAGGCCTATACCTTAAAATCCTCTTGTAAACTATAACTATAATTTAAAACGCTTCGCGTAAATTATTAGGCCTATTAACATAACGTTCGGAGACCTTTGTTTTGTCTCTGTTTTTAGTTCAAAACCTGATTTAGGAATAAGATAAGAATGTGAATATGAAATTGGTATCCAACCCTGCCACTGTCCTGTTGATATGAATGTGTTGTCCTCTCCACAGATATGAGTTGAAAGTCAATTCACGTATGTACACTTTTTTCTTTTTCTTTCTTTCTTTTTTCTTTTTTTTTTTTTTAACCAAACATCGTGAAACGTTAAAGCATTCTACGCACGTGGTGTTTAAAGAAGTAGCTGAGGAAATTGCAGCAGACGTGTGTCATCCTAAAGATACTTATGAACATAATTAAAAATGTGTGAATTATAACTTTAATAAGGTAGACTGTAAGAGAAGCAAAATATAACCTGGAACGATGTTCTTATGCTTGAAACGACTGTGTGCTGTCTGTCTATAGGGCTGGTGTTTCCCCAAAACTTAATGGCGTCTTAGTAGTTTGATTAAAAGTAATGTGAAACTTTGTATCTGGCTTCCAGGGCATCTAATTATCTCGAGTTTGTAAAATAAGGCAGAAAACAATTTCTATTCAAATGTGTGCTAACATGTAGCATATGCAGTCCCAAACCTCAAATGAAGGCCTTTTGACATATCTGTCATATTAGCCAACAGATGACAGCATCGGCCTATAGACGAGGCTCACTGGGTCCATACAATAAACATACACAAGTACCTAATGTCTCTTCTTCTTTTTTTAGCTGAAAATCCATGTGGCAAAAACTCTTTTCCCTACAAAGAGAGCCCATGAAGTGAGATACTACAGTGATAAACCTACAGCTTATTATAAGTAAATCATTTTGGAAAGGAGCTTTGATGCATAAAAGTGAAACACGTGGAGAATATTCTTGAAGGATTTACAGCTTTTGGTGATTTTTAAATTCCATGGGAAGGCAAAACCAACTCGAAAAGTAAATGTCTAAGCTCTGTTTTGCCTTACACCTTATTTCCAACACAGCTTTCATGCATCAATCAGATCTGCTCTAGTTTGGTCATCTGATAACCTGTGGAGTCACCCATTGGCTCTAAACTGAACGTCATACGTTGCGTCAGGGTGGGACGTTTTTTTAGACCGTGACGGCGGCACGGAGCTGAAGGTAGTGGGTCATTGGACATAGTGCGTTCATTTGTAATGAGAGAGACTACTCTCTATCTGTTAACTCTTTCTGTATATTCCAAAAACGCACCTAATCGTGTGTCTTTCGTCGTAAACAACTGTTATCGTTAAAAGTTGTCAACGTGGACAGAGACGTCCAGACGTTTTCCTTTTAACTTTGCGGCTATTGTGGACAGTATGTCGTGGTATGGTTGCATCGCTTAGCCTACATATTGAAACAAGTCTTTTAATACACAGATTCTGAAAACAAGTATCTGGTGATATTTGGATAAAGGGCTTGGGAGACATAACATCTCAATAAAGCACAAGGGACTATCCCAGTGGTCAACAGGTGGTGACGGACAAAAATAATGATTTTTTTCATGATAGCCTATGTAAAATGTGAAATGATTGTTCTAAACAACCAAGAGGGACTTGTCCTTTGAATTTCTTTTGTCTCCTGCGACAGACAATCAAACGGAAATTCTGAGAAAGACTGTAGTTGTATGTTTCAGATGATTGATGGTTCATAAAAGCAAAACATCACACTTGTACAAAGGACAGGCTCCATGCAAAGAAAAAAACTGTTGGTTCATGAGATCTTTCCCCGGCTTTTCTCTAGATATGATGTGAACTAAGCAGCTGACAAACAAAACAACACCAGTCCAAAATTGATGAAGGCAGCATGAGTTGCCATTCGACTCACCACAGCTAGAGGGAGCCATCACTCTACTCCTTCCACACCTCTGTGTGTTGACGTGCCACTATTGAGGGTGACAGGGTGACTAGGTCACATAATAAACATCTTGTTTTGGTGGTAAAATATATCATGCATTGCTATAAGTCAGTGAATGGACTGCAAAATGAATGCATGTTGATAATATTATTATTCATTATAACATGAGCTACAATGTATGAAATTCAAAGAAATGTCAAATCTGAATATTGAAATTGATGTTATGACCTCTTTTTTTCCTAAGGAGTATGGCAAAAGTCATGTGAAACGCTAGCCGTGAAAACAACAGCTCTTAGCACTAAAGAATGGGGGAAAACACTGACAAATGGATCGACAGTGAGGACAAGAGGGGGTTGCGTGTCGTGTAGTACTGCGGGTCTGCAGCCAGACCTACTTGGGACTAATCCTCAGGGCAACTACCCACTGGGGAGCTCCCCTGAGTGCTGTACCTTCATGGGCTTTTTTTCTGTTTGCATTCGCATTGCCAGTAGGAACGCTGAATTGACGTAAGCCGTTCGACGGTTCGTATAGCGATGTTTATTTTCTTGTAATCCTGTCTCGGCTTCTTGAGTTTCTCTCTGCACGCTTCGCTGTGTGGTGGATGCCTAACTTAACACGTTGAGAGGAAATGCTAGCCAAGCGTTTTACATTTCGCTGAGACGCGTTGTATTTCCTCTGTCGCATATAGTCTCACTGTTCCTATAACAAAGGGACTGGCAAACCTGTGACGTCAATCCTGTGGGTCATGCCATACCAATATTGTTGTAAGTCAACACAATTGGTGTGACATCATCAGCAAACATGATGGTGTAATATCACCATATTTGGCTAAACAGTTAGCGGCAAACACTCAGCAGAGTCCAGGGCTAAGGAATAAGCCTTGTGCTTATAAAGAAGTAATTAAGTAACCTGTATTAAAGTACTTTACAAGCGAGTGAGGATCTCATGGTTAAGATATCAGAGAATCCAGAGTTTAAAACTGTTTGCATGCATGTTCAGTAATATTTATCCTGTGGATATTATTATTTCCCGTTGGCAGTTTCTGACTGTCTGAACCTCTGAGTTTTGTTATATTCAGAGGTGGACAAAGTAAACAACTCCATTACTTGAGTCAAAGTATAGATACTCCTGGTCAAATATTACTCCAATACAAGTAAAAGGTGTTCAGTTCAATTTTTACTTGAGTTAAAGTACTGGAGTACTTGCTTTCAAAAATACTTAAGTATTCAAAAGTACATTTTCTTTTTAATGTCATTGCATTGTTGTATTGTTGCAACAATGCATTTACAGAGTCTATTGACTCAACCTACTGAATGCACTGACTTGCTTGTAGAACCTGTAGAATAAAAAGCTTGTGGAATATGCTACAAAGCCTATAGAAACACAGTTGAACCAAATGCTTCCTCTATAAAAGACAGTGTATAGCTTCATTTAAACAGGCACTAGGTTAACTCAGATTGGTCTTAAAAGGTTAAACACGTCATAATATTGTAGGCTAGGTTAATTTTACTTCTACTACATAGCATTGTCTGGAATGTGAAACAGTTGGGTGACCATCGTCACCGCTTGATTCCCGCCCCGCTCGTCTTATTGGGACCGGATCCTACGTGAATCCGCTGACCTTACAAATATTACGGTGTTTACCTGACAATATTAAAACATATATTTCTGAAAGGATTTTTGTCAGTAACGTTAACTCGGCATTTTCGCTAGCTAACTATTAGTATGCGTCAGCAGTGGATTCACACAGGACCCGGTGTTATGCCCCAAATGGTTTTCAAGCCAACTGGTATCCGTACGTGTTCACACACTGTGTTAACAGTAGAAGTTGTGGTCTGCCTCTGTCACCAGATTCGTCACACATTCACAAACATATAAATCGCAATTTTCAAGTCACATCTCATATCTACTGTGGCAAATGATTCTAAGTGTTAGGCGAACACAGTGCACGAACGCATACGGGAAGCAATTAGCTTGGAAACCAGTTGATTTCAGAAATCTCAGACATGGACTTAATATGATATGGCCATGGCTGCTCTGGTGAGGGACCTTTATCTTTATCATCTTTATCTTCCATTGTAGTAGCCATCAGTAAAACCGCCAAGTTCAGGTGAAATAAATGAAATTAAAAAAAAAAAAAAAATGCAGCACGCACTTGACTGACAGCATTGGAGCAGTTTACTGTGATTGGGTTTTCCCCTGCGATGAACACAATATGGCCTATCGCATTTTAGAAAAGAAAATTCGTCCGCTGACTTCAAAGCTATGCGTTAAAGTAACGAGCAGCGAGAATCTTATAGAAATGTAGTGGAGTGAAAAGTACAATATTTGTATTTCAAATGTAGTGGAGTAAAAGTCATAAGTTTCCAAAAAAAATAACACTCAAGTAAAGTACAGATACTCGAAAAATGTACTTAAGTACAGTACTCAAGTAAATGTACTTCATTACTGTCCAGCCCTGGTTATATGTGTCTACATTTCAAACTGGCTGAATTCCTTGCCAAAATATGCCTTTGTTAGAGGCCTGTCAGTGTCTAGTAATTTATAACGCCCTCCTTCAAAAGAGTGTAGAAGTGTTTGTTCTGTAAATTTTCAAAAGAACATAGCTGTAATTGGTCAAAGGTTTATTTTAGGATTAGTTTAAATCAACATTAAATATACGAGGAATGTGTTATCAGTACAAGATTACAAAAAAAATTAAATAATAACATTGTTTATAAATTAAAAATTCAAATAATAAATAGTTCATAAATATACATATTCAAACCTGTGCATGTTAATATTAATTTAAAGTCAGCAAAAATACGATACTTATTCAATATGAATTTACCGTTCCTCCTGTGAAAGACTTACACACAGTATGGTAACTGCAGCAATAATATAAACTTAGAATACGGTTTTCATACTTTCCCCTACTGATACCAATTTTAAACAATGCAACATTAACATAAAACTGATAGTTTGTTCCCCGTCTTAGCAACTGCTGCGATGCAATTTACTTAGATGCTCAAGGCCTTCACACAGTGGCCATACAGTTTCCATATTCATAACTGTGCATTGCACATACGTTATGGAAATTGATTCTTACAATTTTTGTTCTCTAAATCAGGCTGGTTTCCATCTGATCTATGAGTGTAAAGGTGTTGATTCGATCAGCAGCCTCCTCTTTACACATGTCCACGGGTTCGTAGTCATCCGGTGCTGTGCTGATGAACCATCCTGGGAACTTGACGGATTCAAAGGTGTTGATTGACAGACCTGTGCCTCTCCTGTAGAACAGGAAGCGGGCAAGGTCACCCTGAGCGCTGATGTTGTTCAGAGCCTTTTTGTCCTCAACCACCTGCAAAAACACAATTTAATATGCGATTTCAAAACCTGTTTGGTCTGGCAATATTGTGCTGCATTAGGAAGAGAACTGGGTTTTGTAATGATGCGGAGTGAGATCAAATGCCCTCACCTCCAAGTGCAGGGCAGGGTTTTCGGAGGTCTTTGAACAGGAGAGATAGAGGTTGCGTCCAGCGATACTGAGACAAATGGGTTGGCCCTGACTGGCCTGGGGGCCAGGAGCCATGTAACTGGACAAGTTCAGTCGCACTGTTTTAAAAGAGGGAGAGAGACGCTCGCTGTCTTATTCACATCACATGAATAAATCACAGTTGATAAAAGGCTGGTCTGACTCTGGGTTATGTTTGATCACGGTGACTAACTAACAGGAAATGCATGGATTATACATCATTCATTTGTCTTACATTACAGGGAGAAATATACAAGGCCAGTAGGCGCAGTTTTGTGTATGGATATGTAAGGGCCACCTGTACAGCACTGACCATATAACTCAGATTATTATGAACTGTAAACCAGGAGAAGAAAAGAAAAGATTGGATGGAGACTCACCTCTCTGATCAAGGCTGCCACCCTTCAGAATCACCGCCTGAAGCTCAGGTATGGTCTTATTCAACACCAGACTCTTCTGCACCTTATCACACATAGCGCACTGAATGACGCGGCCGGTTTTAGTGTAACTCTTAGATGAGCTCCATGTGCTGCTGACCACACATTCTGTACAGAAAAGAGCAAAATTATTTAGCGAAACCACTTAGAACGTCAATCTGGTTCAAATATGTCAAATATCTTCTGTTTAGGGAACTAATGCCCACTGTAATCTTATCTAACGGAGATTTAATGTAACATATTTTAGACCATTTTTTGATCATAATAGCTTTTTTTTCCCTAAAGGATGAGTATCAATTAGACTTAACACTGAACATGTTAAGAGATGCACGTGCGACCAGAACGGGGCGTGTTTTTTTTACGATGACTGTAAATGATGGTGAACCACTGCCGTACCTTCCACCACATTCTCCATGATAATGTTGTAAAGTTCATTGTCAGTGAACTCTGTGCCCTGTGGCTTGTGACTGTGCTTCATCCTATGCAGGGAAATAATCACGTTGGCAACCTGACGCATATTCTTAGGCGACTGGACAATCTTCACATGAGGTCCGTTGTGGAGGTCGCAGTAGAGTCCACACTGCATAAATACAGACAGTTTTAACACAAGCAGTATCTCTGTGTAATAAGCATCAGTCTCAGCATCATTTTGTGCCTTTGTAAATATAAAAAGATTACTGTGATGAACTCTTCCGTGCTCAGGTAACAGCTGTTTTCAATCAGCCTATACCTTTGACATGAATTTGCATGTAGCTAAGGTTACTCACCATTTCTGCGGAGTTGCAGTGTAACTCATCTTGAAAGTCCATGTTGTTGAAGGAGCTGAGGAGAACAAAAAAGCAGAAAAGTCAGACACATGTCAAACACACATAACATGTCAGAAGCATGTAATAAAATGCAATTTCGAGTAAAGAGAACATGTTTTTTTTTTTTTTTGTTTTAATTGTTTTATCGATGAGAAATTATCCTGCGTTATTTAGACTACAATTAATCCGATTAATCTGTGGTTTATCATTGACACTTCTCAGTACAGAATAAAAAAAAAAATTACCTTTCTACGGCCAAGGACAAGTCAAATCCTTTGCAATCCATGGTGCTGAAAAAAACCCCAAAATATTTAGTTAGGACATACTCAGTAGGTTTGCATAGTATTCTGCCAGAAAAAGGACTCTTATAGTTTACATACCAGTTGTTTATCTGGGAGAGTGCGAGATTAGAAGTTGTAATCTGTGCCTTTCAAATGGAATGTGAAAAAGCACTGGACTTTCATCGTATTTATTCTGTTTAGAAGAGGAACTCCCCCCTCTAAACAGACGGAAGTATTCTTGCAATACTACACACGCACATATTGCGTCACATATCCGTCTAGCGCATATCCATATGACTGGGTTTGGTACGGAATACTGAGATGATATGGAATTCCCAAAAGAGTAAATCATAATTAGGTAAATCAATGTATGGTTGTTGAATCGAATGTATTGCAATGACCAAGCCTAAAGCAGAATTCACCTGGACCAGGTAGTTCTACAGATTAGGCTACATAAAAGATGCAGATCTTCTTTAGAGATGTTATGAACTGAGCAGAGAGGGAGGGGGGAGAGAGAGAGAGAGAGAGAGCAGACAATATTTTTGTTTTAGTTCGTGGGGCAGTGACCCTTCTTTTTTTCCTTACAGTCCACGTAAAGCCAATTCCACTGAGGTCAAAGAAACAACAACAGAATGCATAAAACATGATGAAACGTAAATATGTTTACACATTTAATTAATCATTAATGTTACTGCATATCGGTTCGTATCATGTTATTTTTATTAAGCATGTAAGGGCAGTTGTCTAGTGAGAAAACAAATCAAATCAGTCCCACACTTATTTGCCGTGATTTTATTCAGCGTTATTCTCACGCGCACGCAGGGGAATCTCCGTGAAAGGGATCGACATGCTGGTGCAATATTAACCTCTTCAGGATATGCGTGTACTGACAGGTTGAGATAAAACCTGTTTAACTTGCACACGTGCTGTATGTTTATGGCCTGGAACTTCCTCTGTTATGTTAGCGGAAGTGACTCTCCCATAGAGAGAGCTCTTTTACACATCAGCTTTTCTATTCGGACAGGATATGGCATAATCGCAGCCGGTGGATCAACAATGGTAATGCCGCTGTCTTTGTCATTGTGTCATTAATTAAATGTGTAAACAGGATGCGTTGTCTCATCTGAAACTACCGTAATTTTTGGAGGAAGCAGATATTATGATGATGCTGGCACTTATTATTATTATTATTATTATTATTATTATTTTATTATAATTGTTGTTATTACTGTTAGCAAAAACAACAACAACAACAATAATGATACATGCATACATACACACAACATAAATACAAACTGTAAGTAGAGTTAAGAGACAGATATTTAGTGTTTATCATTTAGTTTAGCCATAATTAAACAATTCATTTCACATCCTGAGAAAAAAATTGTTGTTTCATCTTTCTTTGCACATTATAGCATATCAAGAACAGCAACGAATCCTGTTTTTTGGTTTTCTTTTTTTTTTTCTTACTTGACACATAGGCAGTAACTTGTGTATGGATTGTTTGTTGAGAACTAATTTACTTATGACTGAACATACGTTGGGCGGCACAGTGGCAGCACGGTGGCGCAGTGGGTAGCGCTGTGGCCTCACAGCAAGAAGGTCTCGCGTGCGTTTCCCGGCCGGGCGGCCAGGGTCCTTTCTGTGTGGAGTCTGCATGTTCTCCCCGTGTCTGTGTGGGTTTCCTCCGGGAGCTCCACAGTCCAAAGACATGCAGGATAGGTGAATTGGAGACACTACATTGCCCCTAGGTATGTGTGAGTGTGTTTGTCTGTGTGTCTGCCCTGCGACGGACTGGCGACCTGTCCAGGGTGTTTCCCCCGCCTTTCGCCCTATGAGCGCTGGGATAGGCTCCAGCAACCCCCGCGACCCTAATCAGGATAAGCAGCTTAGATAATGAGTGAGAGAGTGAGTGAACACACGTTACACACATTACTACATTACTTTGGTATAACTGATAATGCATGTCTCAATTCAATTAGAATAATTAAAACATATTAATTGTTGGCATCAAATAAGAGCACACAAATGTAAGATGATGCTGACTATATAAACCGGGGTTGTTTCAAGAACTGTAACATTCATTACCAGTGGCGCACTGGAACATATGGGCCTGAGTTTTTTGTTGACAAACATGAACATGTTTCAAATGGTACAAAGAACTCCTTTTTTTCCTGTTTTACTGTTACAGCCATGCCTTGTTCAACATCCATGTTATTCCAGTTCAAACTGAGGTTTTACTTTGAATCACATTTGGGGTTTTTCCTCCCTCCGCTGATTTGACTTTTAGGATTTGAAACTTTACGGTCTAATGCGAAGGAACGTTTGCTGTGACCAGGCAATCCAGTTCGGATGCTGTGCACTCTTCGCCCGTAGTCTGCGTTAAGGTTTGGGTCCCTCACTGTGCAGCCTCTATATGAATCTGCTTCTTTGGTGTCACAGTTGTAGATTTTCAGTTAAAATTAAGAAATTGTCAATGCCTCAGTGGCTCTTTGCTTGGTTTGTATTCTGTCTGTCTTGGAAGTCACTTTGGATAAGAGCATCTGCTGTATGAATAACTGTAAATGTTAAGGTAAATGTAAGATAGCAATGTCTAAAAGAGGAAGAAGAAGAAGAAATATGACACAAGTTCAGAAACCAACAACAACAACAACAACAGTAATAAATTTGGATGAAACTAATGACGATGAGACAATAGAGAAACAGCCAAAGCAGATTGGAGGGGATGACAGACAAAGGAAAAAGATAGTTCTTGTCTGCTCCTTAACCTAGACATTGATCATGGTCTCATATATCAATCCAAAAAGCACACTCCTGCCTCTGAAAATGACATCATTTTCAATGTCATCCAATGACGTTGCTGCTTTTACGTCCGATGGACCAATCACCAATTACTGGACATCACTCAAGATGGAAGAAAACCCTCAAAATCCCCATCAGTATTTAACGTCCCCATACAGCTGATCACAGCCATGTCCACCTTGGTGAACGGGGTTGTTTTGCAGAGAGGAAACGTCAAAGTAAACCAGTTCTCCAGGGCGACCATGAACGCACAAACACTGGGCGAGGATGTTTATGATGTCAGTGAGTGTGTCAAGGTCTGTGATGTCATGTTAATTGCGGCTGGAAAAGTTAACGTATAGATGAAACACAAGCTTAGGGCCATCACACCCTTCCTTAAAGCCCAACTGAACTGAAAGGAAATTGCTTTATAGGGCAGGGTGACCAAAACCAGTTTAAAATGATTCTGTAATTTGTATCAGTTGTGAAAGAGAAAACGGACAGCAGATTTTCCAACTTGGGTGGCAGCCTTATCAGATCTGAGAATTATGACGCAATCAGTAAATAGTGGTTTCAGTACAGGTGTTGAGCAAGCCAAAAAGTCTCAGTGTATTTAAATTTGAAAAGCATGATTTTGGTTTTTTGTCGTTACAATCTCACAAGCCACGTACAGTACTGGCAACATCTTCTGGGGGTTTGTTGGGTTTCTTTGTGGGTTGAAAACCACTGTGCTAAGGCATGAAAGGGCCAATATTATGGAAGCAGGCCACTGCGATTCCTGTGCCAAAACTCAATACGTTTACAACAGTTTACGATCTGTAATTCTCATATCAGTGGGGATGGGTTCTTTTGACCGTCTGATGAAAAAAGGTATCCAGGAAAAGTCTCTAATCTCACTGGACTTCCTGAAGTTGGAATGGTGCCAGTGAAATTATTTTCTGACAGTGAAAGGTGACGAAATGCGTTATGTCATCAACACTAAAGAGACACCAGCATGGCGCTGTCAGGGGGGAAGTTCCGAGAGAGGAATTTCAGAGCAGGAAGCAAGATAACGGAAGTGGCGTGAATTAGAGCTGGGGTTTTCAGCATTTTTCAACATGCACGCCCCCCCCCCCCTTCCTTTGTCTACATTTGAAGACGTTTGGGGGGGGGGGGGGGGGGTTCTACCTTTGAACACCCCCCCCCACCCGTTTTTTTTTTTTTTTATTGTACTTGCCGGTTTGCGCCAAAAAAATCTCCTAATCTTGTGCCCCCCTCCCCCCTTGAAAGGTGCTCACGCCTCTCTGGGGTTCAAGTAGGAGACCTAAAGTCCCCCTTGTTACATACAGACTTTTACATAAACAGAATTTCCACCACTCACTGGGACACACCAGAAAATTTATCTCCCACCTTATGACTGTGTTCAACGTAAATTAATGAAACAGTGGAAAAGCAGAGTTCTGGAAAAAGACTGGTAATGCTCTATTTTACAGTCTGCTTTATTTTACAGTGACCAGGTATTAACTAAGAAATGAGATGGTAATAAAAATACAGTTATTAGGAAATTGCCAAAAAAAAAATGGATAGGCAGTACTACATAATTTCCTGGTAGGTACATAGAAACCTACTAGGAAACTATATTGCAATAAAATATAGTTATTCGGAAAGTTCTCATTAGAAATGTTTATTTAAGTACTAAGTCATTATCTGGGAGGTCCATGGAAACCCACTAGCAAACTAGATGGTTAGGGTTATGGTTAGGGTTGTTGCAAGCTAGTTTCCAAGTAGATTCCGATGTACTTACCAGGAAATCATTTAGTACTTCCTATCCTAATAACCGCATGTTATTACCATCTCACTTCCTAGTTAAGACCTTTTCTATTTGCGGACTTCAGAATAAAGCATTATCAAATTACTATTGTGAAGAGGGCCATACAAAGAATTCTGGAGCCATTTCTATACAATGAAAAGTGTAAAAAGAGATAATTACATAATTACGTGCTTTTTAATGAATACATAACAAAGTGTTTACGCAGCAGTAACGTGGTCTTAACACGCCTGGCAAAAAGACCCACTTATCCCTTCCCCAAATTAGTCTGCTCTCATTATATCACAACTCTGATCACCAACAACAGTTTTCAGAGGGCGTTCTTGTAGATCCTGTGAATATTTTATATTTTAAAATGATTTTTCAACTGGGGTCTCACCCTAAGTCGCGGTGGAGGAGTCAGCTCAGTCGAGGTGAGTGAAGGTTACACTGTCATGACTGAAGCCCATTGGTTCATATTCAAAAACAGCACCATTCGCTTGACTCTACCTGAGTACGAGATACACAGCCGCCCCGAACATTACACAGAGAGTATCCCTGTCCACTTATTCACTTACTCAAAGAGCATGATGGGCGTGTATTCTCATAGCATGCATGACTCCAAAAGGTTTCACTCCTAAACTCACATTTATCTGCCTTTAAAATTCGGGTTCAGTTTGGGTTCAAAACACAGATGGTCATATGGATCGCAAATCGTTGGTTTCTGCATTTTTGTCAACCGTGAATATTAGGGTCACACGTGTTATATGGTGCACACATTTGCCATCAAAGACAAGAACACTGATGCAGTTCTGCAATATTAAAGCACTGATACAACAAACAAACAAACAAACACACCTAGGATGTCACTGAGCATTTCACAGGCGCTGTCTGCGTTTGAAAATTGAACAGAACTGAAATAGAGGAAATTATGTGTTGTTTTCTATCCTGTGCTTGCGACCAAAGGGGGATTTGAGAGTAACCAGAGTGCATTGACTTGGAAGGAGGAAATAATCTCTCAGCATAACAAATTTTCCAGTTTTGTTTCTCTTTTTTCAGTTTACGAAACACACTCAAACCTGCCTTCACTTTCTAAGCATTAAAAAAGGGAGACCAGTCAGGAATGTATGTTTTTTATTACAACGGAGAGATATGAGTTTGGGGCTAAGATAATAATCTGAATAGGAATAATGATAATACAAGTTGTCTGAAAGGGGGTTGTATCTGCATGTTCATAGGGTATGTGATGCTACACAGAGACTTGGGGTTTTTTTGTTGTTGTTTTTTGACCTCACTCCAGGGCCACATTCTGAACTGACTGGGCACTGACAACACACTGCCCTGTGGCAGCTGATCTTGGGACTCAGTTTTGCTGTGAGAGACAGAGGAGTCGTAGCACAGCGTACGGTCATAGACACTCTTCGTCAATCTCTAGTTTAAGAAAAAAAAAAAACCCCACTAATGCAAAGTTTATCTTATGTACATCCTGTTTCTGAGAACAACTCATGTTCAAACTGTAACCTAAACCTTTTTTAATCTGCTCAATTGAGCCTTTCTGTGAATGAGAGAAATCCTGTGAATGGAGGGAGCTGCAAAAGCGTTTGCCAGTGGACCACAAATGCTTTAGAAATGTAAATCTCTGTGATCGCGCGCACACACACACACACACACACACACTGTGAACAGTGAATTTGTCCTCTGCATTTAACCCATCCAACACACCAGTAGTGAACACACACACACCAGACGCAGGAGCAGTGGGCGGCATTCCTTGCGCCCGTGGCCGGCATTTGGGTTAAGTGCCTTTGAAAAAAAAAAAAAAAAACTTTCCATGCTTTATCCTGTCACCAATAACAATGGTAGAAATAAGCAAGGCATGATCAAAAGAACTGTTTTTATGATCTTTGGTTCGAGATGGGCATTCCGCATCGAGTGGACAGACAATGTGGAACCGCACAGTTCTGATCAAGATCACAACTGCTTTTAACAGAGGACCAGCCTCCTAAGCTCCATCCTTTGATAATGCTTTTAGGACTATTCGTCCAAAATGACCCCAGAGAATAGCCCCTGTGACCTCTGGCCTGTGGCTGAAATGATTGCAGTCGTGGGTAACTCAATGATGACAGGCTCTAGTTTCACTTCTTGAAAATGTTGGTGTCTTTTGTCAGGAGGCGGCACGTACAGCTCGCTACGTGCGCGGATAACGTCAACGTGACAAGACAAATACAGCGTTTGGTGTTAATCGAATTTGAAACTAATTTGTTGAAACGCAAACAGTTCTCTACATCGGGCTGACCGCAATTCGACCACTCGCACCCGGTTTAACGTGTTGTAAAGCCAGTGCTGAACCGTGTAATAATGTAATGATCAAATCAAAGCAAACCTACTCCTTACTACGTTCTGAAACCCCATGTACATTTCTGTTTTCCAACCCGCCTCCCACTTTTTATCGGTCAATTGTCCAGTAGGCATTAAAAACTACATTAAATTTGCATTTCACTCAAAACGAACTAATAAAGCGCTGCTCTCATTTTACTCTATATAGGCCAACACACAACACAATGTAAAGAGGCCTATGACATTTGGACGGCGATGTTCATTCTTTTTCTTTTTTGTTCCACTGCGCACCGCGTGCATCTTTTTTTTTTGTGAATCCTGTGCTCTCCTTAAGGGCCACGACATGGACTACATGTTTTATACGTCTTCTCTACGCCACATTCATTCATTAGATCTGAGATTTGTACTCTAAACCACTGACTCGTTCCTTTTAGGCGCTCAGTACCATGGTCTTAAATGATTATAGTGGTAATAGTAAAGAGTATGGTCACATTTGTGCATGTCTGTTTTGTTGATACTGTGATGTGTACAAGTTGTGGATCGTGTTAGAGGGGTGCGTCTGCAATGTTATTCCCCGCCGCTAGAGAGCGGTATGGGAGTGTGGTCGGCACGGGGGCAGTGATATGCTTTCTCTGTGATGTTTCCACACCAAACTGGATCTGTGGATTCGCCGAACATTACGCACGCCTCTCTGTCTCGCCTGTTGCAGGTTGGTATTGTACAAAAATGTGTTAACTAATGTTAGTGTATAAGAATAGATTATCTGAATTTGAGAAACGGAATCAGTTTGAGTAAGAGTTTCCTATTTCAGATTTGAAGAGAGCGATCTCTAAATAAAGCTGTAACAATGACAGCATAACGGTTTTGTACAGCGTAGCGGCATAATGGTTTTGTTCAGTGTCATTCCGGATCACACGTCCTGTTTGTACCTTCTCTCCTCTCAGGGTGCTCTAAGAATTGGTCGAGTTATAGTTATTGTGAAAATATAGTCGCCTGTGTGTCTGAGGGAGACTGCGAGGGTGTGCATCTCTGTTGCGCGTGTTGTATGTACTGTTCGTATACTTCTAAAATGTTCGTTACCAAAACATGTCCAGACAATTCACGTTCAATTGATATTGTATTGTCTCGCCTCACAACAAGCACTGTGGTGTTTTCTGAATTTGCTAGTGTTTTTCTAAGTTTGTACAAGTCAATATGGTAAACACTGGTTGTGGTTACGAGACAGGATTGTTATAGAGTAGGGATATATAGTGAGCAAAGGGAATTTGAGTTGTACAGTACAGTTCTAGTGGAGCTGAATAATCAACGAACACATTTTATTTGTACATTGAACATCCAGTGGGGCAAACGGCAAATCTGAAGCACTTGTTGAAACAAAATGTTTAATAAATAATTGGATCTGGTCATTGCTGTCCTCTGTCCCAGGATTCTTCACTAAACTCTTGTTGTGGTAACCACTACCCGGTTTCCGAAACATTAGTAATAGCTCAGTTGTCTTAAATCTCAACACCCTCAGACTTTTCACCTTAATAGGTGTACTCTGAGACTCTTCTTTTGTAATGAAGTATTTTGGATTGTCATGCGTTGAAAAGAAAGTTATATTAAGATTAATATACATGTAAATATAACATTCAAAAATGTAAATATAAGATTAAAATCACGCGTTTAGCTAACGACAACAAATACTTCCATGATATGTGTAACAAAGGACTTTGAGTAACGCCTCCGGTTTCCAGCAGCAACCAATAGCGCAAGGTTGTCCTTCTACATCAGATTCACCAATCACAGCCGCACGAGTCTCCCTAAATACCGCGGCAACAGCCGCCCTCTTGGTCGGCACGAAATTCAAAGGGAGAAGAGTTGTGGGAAGACTGCGATTGTTTGTACACTTTCGGAGAGACTGCTGCTGTGGTATTCATCGCGGAGTGCTGTTGTATTCGGCGTTTATCACAAACAGAACCAACCACAAAACACACAATGACAAACACACCAATACATACACCCCCAAACACCAGCTCTGTATACACAGTGATTGTATATACATGCCTACACATTCACATATTCTCCATACGTTCCATTTCTATGTAATAAAACCCACTAAAGGAACATCTTGTCTTGCATTCTAACTGGATGCGCCATAGTGGCCACACATTTCCCGTGAACCATATGCAGTCCTTCACACACACACACACACACATCACAGCAAAATTTGGTCCTTCGAGCCGGACCGACGTGGTCACCGTGGGATTGACTAAGATGTTTCCAGATCAGCGCAGACTCCTTCGCCCTGCTGATGACTTCGGCCCCGCAGACAGACCCGGCCACCAGCTTGGATGGAGGACTACGCTGTCTCTGCCCCAGCACAGCACCGGTCCCCCCCCACTCCCTATGATGCAGCTCCTACGTCTGAGACTCCGTGGCCCTACCATAGCCCTGAGAGGTCCTCAGAGAGATACGCCCGTACGACGCCTCTCACCTACTCACGGCTGCGAGAGTAGTGGTACGCCGCGACAGGAGCTAGACCCAGATACCGTTGTCAACCAGAGCATGTGGACCCACTGCAAGAAGAGGTGCTGGCAATGTGGTCGCTCACACCAGGCCGCACAGTGCCGCCTGAAGGTTGCATGCCAGAAGTGCAAAGGAAGACATCTTCAAGCCTTGCACGACCTGAATGCCAAGCCTATGCCTGAGAACACTTCATGCCTTGTCAGCCTTTCTGCTGAAGACTACCAAGAAGCAGAAAGAGAGGTTCTGAGATGAGCCCAGCAGAACAGCTTTGCTGAGGACCTCACACACCTGTGTGCTGGTAAGCCCCTGCCTGCAACCAGTAGGCAACTCTGTTTAGCTCCAGAGTACGATGACTCAGTGAAGCTGATCCAGGCTGGCGGGAGGGTTCGCCGCAGCGACCAGCTGGAGCCAGATGCCATCCACCCAGTAGTCATGGACCCCCGGCATAAAGTGACTCAGCTGATCATCAAGGATGCCGACGAGAAGCTCCATCACCCAGGAGCCGAGCGTCTCTTTGCAGAGCTACGCCGCAGGTACTGGATCCTACATGGCAGAGAAGCTGTCAAGCGTCACCAGCGCTCCTGTTCACACTGCCAAACGTGGAGAGCCACTCCAGTTGTGCCCAGGATGGCAGATTTACCATCTGCTAGACTGCGACTACTGAGACCCCCCTTCTTCTCCACAGGCATGGACTGCTTTGGGCCCTTCACAGTCAAGGTTGGTTGTCGCACAGAGAAGAAGTGGGGAATACTCTTCAAATGCTTGACGACACAGGCTGTGCACATAGATGTTTTGACCAGCTTGAACACAGATGCTTTTCTGATGGCCCTTCGCCCGTTTTGTTGCACGAAGAGGTAAACCTGCAGAGCTCCTGTCTGACCAGAAGCCCTCACATCCTTGCACCCCACACTCAGAACACATCTGGCTAAACACCAGATACAGTTCAAGTTCAACCCCCCCAAGCGCACCACACTTTGGGGGTATCTGGGAGAGGGAAGTGAGGTCCATCAAAGCTGCCCTGTACGCCACCATCCAGACGCAGACAGTTCCAGAGGAAGTCCTGCGGACTGTGCTGATTGAAGTGAAAGGGATCCTAAACTCCAAGCCACTGGGTTACGTGTCAACAGACGTGGCTGACGCTAATCCAGTGACCCCCAACCTGCTCCTGATGGGGCGGCTTGACCCTTTACTTCCCCAGGCAGGTGTATCCAGAATCTGAGCTCCTGAGTCGGCGGCGCTGGAGACACACACAGGTGCTAGCCGAGCAGTTCTGGACGCACTTCATCAGACGCTTCCTACCCGCTCTGCAGATCCGCTCCAAGTGGCACAAAGACCCTGCGCAGCTGCAACCTGGGACCACTGTTATGGTGGTTGACCCCCAGCTGCAGAGAGCCTTGTGGCCAGTAGGCTGCATCACCAGTGTTCTCCCTGGAACAGACGGGAGAATAAGAACTGCGGTCGTCCAGGTCAAAGACAAGACCTACACCAGACCTGTTGCACGCCTCATTATGCTGCCTTCCATACCTGACACGGACACTGACAATCCTTCTTAGAGTGACAAATTTGGTGGGACAAATTTGGGGGCGGCTGTAACGGAGGACCTTAAGTACCGCCTCCGGTTTCCAGCAGCGACCAATAGCGCAAGCAGTCACTCGCTATTGGTTGTCCTTCTACATCAGATTCGCCAATCACAGCCGCACGAATCTCCCTAAATACCGCCGCAACAGCCGCCGTCTTGGTCGGCACGAAATTCAAAGGGAGAAGAGTTGTGGAGAGTCTGCGATTGTTTGTACACTTTCGGAGAGACTGCTGCTGTGGTGTTCATCGCGGAGTGCTGTTGTATTCTGCCTTTATCACAACCTTTGTAACCGCACACAAAGCACCACACAACACACAAACAGAACCAACCACAAACCACACAAAACACACAATTACAAACACACCAATACATACACCCCCAAACACCAGCTCTGTATACACAGTGATTGTAAATACATGCCTACACATTCACATATTCTCCGTACATTCCATTTCTATGTAATAAAACCCAATAAAGAAACATCTTGTGTTGCATTCTAACTGGATGCGCCATAGCGGCCACACATTTCCTGTGAACCATATACAGTCCTTCACACACACACACATCACAACAATATGAGAAACAGACATTTTCGTAACCTTCTACACCATCATTTTAAGAGAGATATTTCAAGAAATCTGAGGGAGGTACTGGGGGTATTCCAGACAGCGGGTTTAGTGAAAACTAGTTGACTCAGAGCAAGTGCTAAACCTCCTAATGGAAGAGACCTATTGATTTGTTTTGCTAGGAGAATTAAGCCAGAGGGCTCTTCTATTAGGAAATTTAGTACCTACTCTGGAGTTTACAAACCCTGAGTTTTCACTGAACCTGCTTTCTAGCACCCCCCCCCCCCCCCCCCCCCCCCCGTACACTAGATTTTGTCGATGTCCACTATTCATTTAAAATGATGCGAATTTGACATGACACCTTTTATTTAAGTGTAAGCAAGGTCAGTAGTTGTGTACTTTCTTGTGTTATGAATATATATTATGATCATTTTTGTACTTTGCATGACGTTGTGTATTTCCATTAAATTATTCTGTCAGCTTAAGAGTTTGCATTTGTGCTCACAGATGTCAGAGCTCCCCCTAGTGGAAGAACAGATTACACGCCATACGCAGCAAGCACTCGTTGGAATTAGCTACATAGAAAATCCGAACATTCAAACAAACACACACGTATGCACGAACACACACACACACACACACACACACACACACACACACACACACACACACACACAGAGTGAAGAGTTTCACAAAAGTCTGCATCTGATTTAAAATAAGTTGTATTTACTGTCAGTGAAACGATAAGAGAATGAAAGCATAAAATGCACTGATTTTACCCATAACTCATTATTACTCAATAATGCGGAATATTCGAGATTTTTTTTTTTTTTTACAACGAGAACAACAACAACAGCAACAACGACAAAAAAAAAAACAAAAAAAAAAAAACTGATCAGAAGGATTTGCTACACCTTATTGTCCGCTCGAAACATCATTCTACTTTTGTACCTGAACGAATAATCAGTCTTTTTTTCCCCCCCTCTCGAGTTTTAGTCTCTAGTATACAGAGCTATTCATGTTTATATACAGCAATGTCCACCCTACTGTAAATACAGTAGAAGACGTGACACTTCTTTTTACAACGTACATTCAGTTTGAGACAATATAAATTGACCAAACAACCCAACAGTACAATATGTTTCAACAACTGGAGAAATGATATCGACTTGGGTTGCTCACTACTGATACACGTCCATCGTTGTTACAGAGGGCCATTTACATCATTACACATTTAGCCCAGGAAAAGGAACATTACAAGGACATGAAAATTAGTGCCACTGGTTTTAGTACTGAGAGCAGGAGAGCAAACGCTAGAGATTTCTGAGACATGACTAAATAATCTGTCTGTGGAAAGTACAAAATAAAATAAAATAAAATAAAAATTCAAAAGCAATTTTCAATATTTAAAGGATTTCCTGAAAAAGTATCCCAAAGGAGTAAATGGTATCTGATAAGAATGTATGTTACATCAACTCAGTTTCCTCCTATGTCTGTCTCTCTCTCTCTCTCTCACTTACGCGCGTGCGCACGCACACACACACACACACACACACACACACACACACACACACACACACACACTCACAGCTGAATCCTCAGTCAAACCCACTGGAATACACAAACAGGTTAACAGATTAAGAACAAATACTTACATTTTTTTTTATATATGTCACATACATAATGGCATTTCATCGCTAACAAAAAGAAGAATGGAATGGTTGAACACAATATAAGCCTGGATTTAAACAACCAAAGACACCGCGGACTATATGAGTTAAACTGATTCTTTAAAAAAAAAAAAAAAGCACCAATTACATGATATGCGAGAGGAGTAATAGTCTTGAACAATGAACAAAGTCAGGGTTTTTGGGGGAAAAACAAAAAAAAAACAAAAAAAAAAAATCTGGTCATTTAAATTCAGGCTTCAGTCATAAATGGCACATTTTACTGGAGTGCAAGGATACTGGTACACTTCTCTGCCCTGACAGACAAATATGAGCTTAACCAACCAGCCACAGCAGACTAATGCTATTCCTCTCCAACATACTGTCAAATACAAGCTTCACTAAAGACTTCCAGATACTGGTTGAGCTGTACACACACACACACACACACACACACACACGTCCTGATTTTTCTCATGAACTGTCCTCCTGCCCGTTTAACGGAGGAACAATATATTACCAAGAAGGAATGGCGACGTCGGAGACAGATTCAGAATTTACTTACCAAACACAGTGCACGTTACTTTAGTGTGCAATTTTTCTTTACGGTCTCCTTTGTTTGTTTGTTTGTGTTTTTTTTTTATCGGATTACATGTGGACGGATTGTGCACATATGCATGTGTCCACACAGGGATGATGAAAATCACTCACTGGTAATAATTTTTCCCCCGGTAATACTTTAAAGTGCCACTAGATGGAGCCTTGATTTAGGCTAAGTATTTAATTAAGAGGGAAAAATTTACAGCCACAGTATTTTGAATGCATCGAACAGACTCTGTCTATACATATTTATGTCTATATCTATATCTATATATCTATATATATATATATATATAATGCAATAAAAAAAACTATAATGAAACAAAGCAAGCTTTGGCACATACAGTAAAACGGGGCTCACGGAGCAATGAGAATCCATTTGACGCTGAGTCTTTTACTAAAAGAGTCACCAGAGAGCCCCCTCAGTCTGACTGGAATGAACCTGGATTTCTGAACGAGGCGCAGTTCCTGCTGCTGCTGCGGTCTGCTGGCACGCCGTGGCTCAACCTGGCAACATTCACGCGCAAACACTGGAGGCTTTTTATACCGCCTCTGAGAGACAGCAGGGCAAAGTGAAGCTTTAACACACACACACACACACCACCATTCACCTCAGATACACTCTCTCTCTCTCTCTCTCTGCCACACACAAACGAATCCTGAAGTAAATCGCTCACCTCAGCACAAACGCTGAAGAGAAATAACAGCTGAGTAAGGGAGTGGTTAAGAACGCCAGCAAATCCAGTGTCACCCGCAGTCGTCGTGTGTGTGTGTGTGTCAAACACCAGCCAAATTTCACCATCAGGTCCTCCACAGGCACTCAGCTGGCTCAACTGATGCATTCCAGAATGACATGATTCATTTCTTTACAAAAAAAAAAAAAAAACCCAAACCAAAACAAAAATGTCCCCCCAAACTTAATTAGTCTTTAAGATAGTAAGAATAAAACCCCCTTAATGACCGCTGAAGAAAGACGTTGGAAGAAGAGTCAAAAAAGGGGCGCGTCTATCCGTGAGTTTCCTCCGCAGAGCTGCTCTGCTGACTCCTGCTTGGACCTGTCAATCAAAGCGAAAACACGAGAGCGAGGTTACGATCCAGAGAGGCCAACATGTCTGCTCACGCCCCCCCCCCCCCCCCCCCGTACCTGCCACGCACGGAATCAGGATCCGAGCCCGGCGTGAAGCGTACAGCTATGAGCTGACGTTCAGCTCGCCTTAACGATGCAGCTTAACGACACTCACACAGACAGAACGTGCAGTTTATAGACGTATTACTCATTTTTAAACTTATCGCTGCGTACGCTACTCGTACTGTACAATGACCTAATGCCAAATATTTCTGTGCAGTTCACAAAACAGACAGGCAATAACAATCGAGTCTTGTTTATGTACAACACTGCAAGAGACAGGAGTTAAGATGTATAGACAATACAAGCTTCGAAATATAGGTAGCAGTATCAGACATAAAGATGCTGCCTTTTTGTAATTTTATAAACGGTGATTTTAACTCGAGCAACATCCGTAACCGTTTGTAAACATCACCCAACAGTAGAGAATGCAGAACATGCATACTGCAGAAATTATGGATCATTTTCAGTATCATAGTCTGATCATGAAAAATGGGGTTAGATCCATTTGGCGTACTGAATGACATCAAACTGTGAAATGCATGTGTGTCAATGGTGTCAAACGGTGCCAACGCACGTGAAACCGTTGGACGAGACCAGCTCATGTGAGCGTGCTGATGTTCAAATGCACTCAAAACACCCCCCCCCCCGATAAAAATAATCACTCATTCACAGAACACAGGAGAAGTTCTTTAAGCTTACCTTACTAGGCATATCCTGAATGACAGATTACTGACAAGGATGCAAATAGGCATAATTTAACATGGGGACAAATGACTACGGAAAATTCTAGAACAATGAAGACAGTCAGGGGGTGTGTGTGTTGGGGGGGGGGGGGGTCGGGGCAAACAGTACTTTGCTCAATTGATGTCTTAATAAATGGCTGAAAATTCAGCAATTGGAAATACTGGCCTTATTCCTCATGTCATGTTACCAGCAAAATGACATGGCTGGATCAGTTAAACCTGTTAAGTCTTATAATGTGGGTCCGAAAATGAGTCGAGGACAGAATTAAAAAAAAAAAAAGAAGGAAGAAGGGAAGAAAGATAGAATGCCTCACATTGAACAGGTCATGCATGGAAGTGCATGGTCATTTACCTCATGCAAAGCACATTAACAGAGGTTTTCAATTGTGTCAAAGAACGAAAAGTGTGGTGGAAACTCTACGGTCGCCATGGTGGAGAAAAGGGAGGGAGGGAGGGAAAAGAGAAAAGAGAAAGGAGGAAGAAAAGAAAGAGAGAGATCTTAGTTCTGTTGCATAGAGAGAGTGGAAAAAAAAAGAAGAAAGAAAAAAAAAAAGACAAAAAATTCATAATTTTTTCCATCATATTCTGTTTCACATGTCAATGAATAACATTTTTTTTCAGACACTACGGTTTATAAATAACAAAAGTCGTGTAATAAGTATAAAAGAATACAAATTAACTGAAAAAGGCAGAGGAATTTTTTGTTTGTTTTTTTTGGCTCAAACAGTTCTCTCGCCCTCACACGGGCCACTGCCCTGCCCCAGAGCTGTGCGAGGGGCGTCCTGCGTACCTTGGGTCGTGTTTCGCTCGTTTAGGAGCTTGGTTTGGCTGTTGGGCAGGATCTTGATCTCGGGGGGGTCGGGGCTTTGTGCCACGCGGGATGCCATCAGAGCGTTGAGGTACTGTAGACGCGTCACCTGAGAGACAGAAGACGGCGACGTTAACGGCGACCTCGCAGCTAACATCCACTCAGAACGTTCATATTGTCCCAGCGAATGACCATATGGCTGTACGGTTTGAAACCCAAACCTGACCGTTCATTGCCAACGCGACCCCGGGGGCGAGGCATGACGCCCCAATGACGCTCTAGACAATTCCATAACCGTAAAAACCGCTCCGGATAAGAGCATAAGCCATTTAAAACAATGTAACTGCCACTAACATGTATCAGGGTGTGTCGGCCATGGCAGTCGCATTAAAAAAGAAAAACAAAAAACTTTGAGGTAAAACATCTGAAACTGAATAGAAAGAAAAACAAATCACTAGCATAAAGTGAGTATGTATGATATGTATGTCATCTGTGAAGTCCATGTTTGTGTGGACAGAGTTACCCTGATGAGCTGTAGATCGGTGAGGGCTCGGACCGTGTAGTCGGGACAGTAACTGGACGGACTGGTGGCGTCCCCGAGTTCGAAGGGATCTCTCGGGGAACGCCGCTGCGTTGACACTGGGGACTGGTGCACTGGTCAAACACACAGAAAGATTCTGGGTTGTTTTTTGGGGTTTTTTTGTGTGTTTGTTTGCTTATGTGTTTGTTTGTTTGTTTGCTTGCTTGCTTGTTGCAGGCACCAGAAAATGACCACTGTCAAATGCACATTGGTAGTGTATTCAAATAGTATATGTTTTAACCAAACATAAACTGAAACAGGACTGAAACAGATTTCCCTGCTGAGCTTCTGAAAAGGCTGCTGACCAACGGTAATTCAAAATATTCTATGCCTCTAAGGTTTAAAAGGGATTTATTTACTTAACTCCTGTTACATGTTTTTATTCATACATTAAAAAAAAAGAAGAAGAAGAAAAAAAAAAAACTATTTCGTAGCACACCTGAGGATGGCGCCGTCAGTGCAGATACACCGTAGTAGGTGAAGGCCCCGTTCTCAAACTTTAACCCCTCTTTCCCGATCTCCACCTCCACACGACCCTGCGTGAACACGAACGAACGCTCGCAACCTACAGGTCTCACAGTTCACGTTACCCGACAGAGGTTTGAATGTTAACGTGCAGTGCCATTTATCATTGACGAAGTCAGACGGAACACAACACACAGAATTTAAGTACACATTGTCCAACTCGGTGAGGGGGAAAGTGAGAAGACTTTTTTTTATTTCCCTGTCATAGCGGAGACAGCTCGCCCTACCTGCAGCAGCAGAATGAAATAGTCCACCGGGTGGTTCCGAGTGTAGAGGTAGTGATCCGGGCTCAGACGGTTTCCAGGGTCGAATTTAATCTCCTGGTTGACGCTGGGGTGCCGTAGGAGGTGGAATAAGACTTTCTCCGACACACGCTGGGGGCTGAAATGCTCCACCTCTGTGATGGAGAGTGAACAGTGACCAAAAAAGAAAAAAAAAAAAACAAAAAAAAACAACCTCACAAGAAATGTCGGGGGAAAAAAACAGAAAACAAAACCCCAATGCATGTGGCCAGAACTAAGTCACCCTAGTAATAGGCCCCATCTGTGAATTATGGCATACCTCTGGAGAGGAAACGGTGGGTGGCTAAGAGTAACTGAGGTGAAGTACGGATCTTAGGTTCCCCCTCGGGCAGCTTAAAGAGAGAGAACTCCTCATGCGTTGTCCGAGGCTCCAGAGGGATCTCCAACGGGGGAAGGGGTCGCTTCACTTTCATATCAACTACAAAAGGGAAACGCAGCAAAAGCCACCGATGAAAAAAATTATACGGTGTTACAACATAATCTTCAATGGTAATTAGACTGCGCTAGAGGCCACAAAACACCATAATAAAGCGACGCTTAAGTGACTTCACAAGGGATTAGCAATGCGGAAACGCAAAACAGCCTCCTACTCACGGTAACCATCATTTTCGTCCAGGATCTCCGACTTGATGATCTCTTCGATAACGTCCTCTAGCGTGACCAGTCCCAGCACCTCGTAGAACGGGTCTCCCTCTCCTTCATTATTCACCCTCTGTACGATGGCCATATGGGAATTACCTGTTTAAAGAAAACGCATGAAAAAAATGCCACAACTCTCCATATTTTTGCACAGGCTGAAGGCCTAGGCCATAGCATCTGTGGTGTAAAGTTACTCTTTGAAGGGCAGAGGTAACTTGATAGAAATACGTTTAGTGTGGCAGATTGAGAATGACGCGGATACCTTTTTTGAATTCCTCTAGCATGGCGTCCAGCTTCGTGTCGTTGAAGACGAAGTGTAGCGGGTGATTGTAGAATTTAGTGATGGTGGTCATCGGTGTGTAGTCGTCTGGGTCAACTAATGCGAGATCTTTAACGTAGAGAATCTCGATTATATTGGAGCGCTCTTCCTCGTACACTGGAACTCGTGTGTAACCGCTCTGCATGATCTCCGACATGGTACTGAAATCCAGTACGGCGGTTGAAGGAAGCATGAAACAGTCTTTGAGTGGGGTTAAGATGTCTTCTACGGTTTTGGTTCTGAGAGCACCCCTGCTGAATTCCTCCTTGACAAACTCATTGTACGGATCGTTAATGTTACTACGTACCATCTCCATTGCCTTCTCTCGTATCCCGCAAGTGCTCACATCGCGGCGTAAAGCCAAGTCAAGAACCAAACCGAGAGGACAGGACAGTGGACACGTCAAGATCATACACACCTGAGCCAGCCATGTCATACCCGGGGCAAGTTGGAATCCATAAGCCGAGCATATTATGTGCGGTATCAACTCAGCTATGAGGAAGATTAGGAAAGCGCTTGTGAACACGGCTGGTAGGATAGATCCCAAAGCTCGGTAAAACAACACTCCAAGTACTGAGTGCCCTAAAGCACAAATAAACAACAATGAACAAATCAGAAAGTTTCCTCTCCTCCTGATTGGCTCTAGGCGTTTAGCAGTTCGTTTCTCGTCCTCGGAGCCACAGCTGTGCAGTACATACAACTCCAAAGGATCAAGCCACAAAAGGCTGATATCCAGGCATCTTATAGCCGCACAAACAATGATCAAAATAATAATTGTTATTGCCAAACCCCACGACGGAATATAATCAGGCGGCAAATTCACAACATGTAATCTATCTAGACCCAGCGACACCCATTTCTGGTCTTTCAGTACACAAAAGTGATGGATTACCGAATCGATGTCCTTCTCTTGATCGGATGGTACCGCCTGGACCTCTATGACACCACTATTCTCCTCGTCCGCTCCAAACTCCCCATAAACTTGAAAAGCAGCCGACTTACGTCTACTCTCCTGCCCACAAGGATCTGCCGCCTCCCCAACAGCACCTGCCTCCCCCTCAGTTGCTTGGGCGAATGCGACCCACGGCCAAGTCCCATTAAGTAGGTAGAAACCAAATAATCGAACCTTAAAACTAGATCCGTACGGCGCCGAGATAATTCGCCCGCGCATAAACACTTGATCTTTGGTGTCCTCCAGTCGCAACCCCAAGACCTGCGGGGCTTGTTGGCTGCAGGCGGCGAACCTGAACCCGCAGAGGAACAATATCAACAACAAGAAACGTAAGTCTGCCCAGCCGACCACCATATTGGAATTGGGCAGCTCGACTCTGTGAGGATCATGTGACACCTATCCCGCGTTACAGTTACCCTCCCACTTTACAAATGCTATTCACACAAAGAACACAGAAGAGCAGTCTCAATTCTTTCGCCATTGAAATCTACAAATCGGAAGACCGCAGGACGAAAACATAACATGGTTTCATCCACATAAATCCGAGGCGTGATGACAACACTTTCTCCTTCGCCGGAACTAGGCACGCTCAGTCATTGGCCAATGAGATTTGGTAAATTTTAAGTAACCAATAGGAGGAAAAACACAATGTCACGCCCACTAACACTTCAACAGCCATAACCTCATTTCGCTTGTAAATAATGGACATGAGCCGTGATAGAGTAAACGGAAATGTTTGTCGAGTAACACTTCCATTGTTGTTGAAATTTTTGATCTACAGCTCAGACAGTCATCACTTTTCAAAGAAAAAGCGTCAACATCATACATGAACTTCACAGACCAAACTTCTTTTATTGTAGGACACAGTCGTACAAATCAAGTTTAAATATTTGCATGGACCACATGAGGCACACGAACCTGGTCAGTAATCAAAAGACAGATAACTTTTACGAATGTGTAAATCAGTAAACTCGAACAGTAACAGCGAGTGCACTCAGGTATTTTTTTTTACAAAGACACACACACACACCGTGGCTGTGTGTATCAGTATGGGTACTACTGCATGAGGACAGTTAACCGATGCAGTCTGTGACAACTCTGTTCGATTCAGTTTGAATTCCTCCTGAAATACCATTCTCCCTTACTGTCTTTGCACTTACACAAAATTATCCTGTATCTTATTTCCATTTACATCTAATTTCACCATTTTTTCCCCTCTGTCCTCTTAACCCCTAATGTAGACTATCATGTAGACTTTTAGCCTGTTCTTAAACAAGCCACTGCCATTCAGAGGTAGATAAGACCTGCTTTTCCAGCCTTAGGTCCCCTCTAGTTTCCTTTCTTTCTTCTTTTTAACTCCTCTCTTTCATAAACAGGAGAGTTTATCCTTGCTACTGGCACCTTAAGCTTGCTTAGTGGAGGGTCTTGAGCCATCACTGCACAAAGTTACTCAGTGAAAATGGCTATTGTAAGAATGTGTTATATAAATAAAACTGTATTGAATGGACCCTTGCATTCTTTAGGTGATGTTTGGGAAATCTCTGATGAATACTCCACATGTGTAATAGGAGTAAATTAAGCAAACAAAACAAGGGTTTATATAGAGAAATATATCTCTCAGGTTTATTGTCATCTGTCCTCATAACTCATTCAACAGTTATTATTATAAAACAGTATGTACATATTGCTTTAAATAGAACAACCAAAGAGAAATGGAGGTACAGTACATTTGCTCTTTGTAATCTCCTCCTAGCGAAAAAAGAAAAAAAAAAAAACCCCAAAACAAAACAAATAAAAAACAAAAGTTCTTGCTGTTCCAAATCAGTGAAACACAGTGTTTTCTCATGGTAAAAGAGCCACCACTCCAAATCAAACTCTCTGCAAATTCAAACGAGACATACAACTAACAAATAACACCGTACCATTTCAATACAAAACAAACAAATAAACAAACAAACAAAAAACCACCGCTAAACAACACATTTTCATGATTTTTGCAGGGGACAGAAAAACCACATTATCTTTGTTTTTTGTTTTTTTTTCTTAAATTACTATTAAACCGCTCCATTTTTTATCACTTGAGCTGACAAAGCTTTGTTGGCCAGACTAAATTCTCATTAATGCTATGGTAAAAATGCAGAATGTAGCTGGAAGATTGTATCAACACATAATATGGTGCTCCCAAAACAAAGTGGTCCAAGGACTCCCTACATCATGTCGGACCCTCTGTGTTATCCCACATCAACCCAAACGAACATATGAAAGATAATCTGAAGACATGAACACGTGAGTCATGCACAGTGGAACGTGGGTGTATTGCCCATGAGCACACATTCATTCATTTTAAACCTTCACTACACACTAATCATCAAACCGGGGAGGGGGGGGGGGGGGGGGGGGGGCTCGACAGAAAAATGAAAAGGTAACTACGACTTAACAGAAAGTTAAAACTCCCATCTCGTAGAGTCCCTTGAGTGAATGGTTTCTCAAGATTAAAAAGAGCTTAATGGACTGGATCAACTGCACAGCATCGGAACCAAAGGAATTTCATTAATTCTGATCTGTAGGAGTGCCCCCCCCACACCCCCACACCCCCACCACTTGACTCCAGCCAGCAAGCGGCCTGCTCCCTATACAAGAGAGGAGGCTGTTATTTCAGAGAGGGACTAAATCAAAGTGCAATAAAGGCTTTGGCAGAGGTGCTGACTAACTGCTTCTGTTTGGTAACGTAACTTTGGTCAAGTAAAATTATAATCCCATATAAAACCATTTAGATACTCATGATTTTAGGATTTAAATCCAACTTCACATTTTGGTTTCATGTTTAAAACTCATAGGTAGCAAGTGTGACATGTTAAAAAAAAAAAAAAACCAAACAAACAACAACGACCCCCCCCCCAAAACAAACAAACAAACAAACAAACAAACAAAAACCAGAAGCCACATTCCCCTTTCTGTGCAATTCCATTCTGTTAGACAACTAAAAACAACAAACTTTGTATTGCTTTTCACTTTAGAGCTCTTTTAAAAGGCAACAACAACAAACAAAATGATAAATAAGTTCAAAAATCACACAAAATATTGAAACATACAACAAAGAACAATATCATACAATTAATCATAATAATAATAATAATAATAAGTAGTAGTAGTAGTAGTAGTATGACAGTGACCAAATCAAAATTATGTTTTTCAATATAGTCATCCAGTGTCCGATACTTCATTCTAACATGTGAAATGTCTTTGGAACAGGTTTGGTAAAGCATATGAGAAGAACGATGGTTTAACGTCTTTTTTTACGGTTTTAGGCATGCATCAAACTACAGTATTTAGGAGACAGAAATACTTTAAACGTGTGATCAGAGTCATCTATGTCTTTGTCCTCTTCTTCTTTTTTTTTTTTTTCCTTTGTCTGTGCTTGAACATGAGTTAATGCTATGGAAAAAAAAAAGTGCTTGAGAATCAATGTATAACTAATCAGCTACACAGTGATCCAGAACAAAAACAAGCTTTGCTACGAACACAAGCAGATCTGTGTGATTTCAAATGCTGTGACTGAAATGGTGGAGAACAAATCCTATTGTAACTCTTCGAGACGGATGCGACCGACTTCAAAAACCAAACACATGACCTGTGCGCTACTTCACATGATCCAGGATTTGACAAAGAATGTAATAAAATGAAAAAGAAAAACAAAAAAAAAGTTGACTATTTTCTAAGCTTTATGGTTCCATCAACCTTATGAGTGACTAAACAGACCAGCATTCTGTACTGAAGAAGAGAAAAGCATGGTTCAGTCCTATCTCTACCAAAGTCCTTCGCTGTAGTGACATGAGGGAACTCAAACGATTATTTTGCAAACTTTTTTTTTTTTTTTTCACGCCAGCAGCCAGGGCTGTTTTCAGAGTAGATCCTTAAACATTTTGAGTTATCTGGTCTTTTAAAGCTGCTCAATTTGATTTTGCCTTTGGGCATAGCTCTCGCATATACCGACTCAGAATTTCATCCTATAGAATACACTTTATGGTCCCTTAGAGCAAGATTTAAAAAAAAAAACAAAAACCACTGTTATTTACCATAGGTAAGGACCTAAAATGTATACAAACAGTCTCTGCAAACAGAGCGGAACCCACTGGTAAAAACTTGATCCTAATTTGAATTCTAAAGAAATGCGGAGAAACAACTAGACAACGGAACATTTATTTCTATTGCTGATAAAACATCATCTGTATTCACAGTGATTCGCTGAACCTGAACCGGTCCACAGTTTATGTCTAGGCCTGAAACACTGCCTTGGAGCTACATAATTTAGTGTTTTAATTTCCTATAAGAGGAGGGTATTTCCAAGAACACAGCTCTCCCCACTTACAAACACCAGAACGATTTCAAACATATATATATATATATATATATATATATATATATATATATATATATATATTGTACACCTGGGTGGTAAGGACTTGTCAGGACTAATCTGGAGAGCTAGTATCTGAGCTGGATTGTCCATTTCATCAGCAGAGACCAGACACTAAAATGGACAAACAAAATATAAATATGTCCAAACAAAATTTAATAATAAAATCTAAGCATATAAAACTTCAACAACCTTTTTCAAGTAAATCAAATATACACACAACATAATTTATGCAAAATAAATATATTAATCTTTTAAAATATATATCTATATAGATATATTTCTGAAATATATTTCTGTATCCTTTGTCTATGGTCTTGAGGTGGGACTATAACAGTCTCTGTTGGCCTTAGTTTTTTTCAGTCCAACCAGACTGAAGTCTCCAGCACCAGGACATGAAGTACACCTTACCAAGACCTGGACACTCTGTGTGGAATATACCATCAACCACATCTCACCAAGACCTGGACACTCTGTGTGGACTATACCATCAGCCACATATCATCAAGACCTGGACATTCTGTGTGGAATATACCATCAGCCACATATCATCAAGACCTGGACATTCTGTGTGGAATATACCACTAACCACATCTTACCAAGACCTGGACACTCTGTGTGGAATATACCATCAACCACACCTCACCAAGACCTGGACACTCTGTGTGGAATATACCACCGACCACACCTTAATTCTGTCTGAGTATTCCACAACCACCATAACCATAGCTTATTCTACTGTATTTGAAAATGCCCCTTACGTGAAAGCATGGAAAAGACAAAAAAAAAAAATCACACCGACCAGCAACCTCAACAAGTCAGTCTCTCTCTCCCTCTCTCTCTCTGTCTGTCTGTCTCTCTCTCTCTCTCCAATGAGTGTCTCTCAATAAAAAAATAATACAGTCTGTGTGAAATTCAGAAACTTTGACATGAGCGTCATAGTTCCTGGGCAGTGACCGTGGCGACAGCTGAAGCAGAAATACTTGGGAGTCTGACTCAAGTGCCTACATGCTGTGAGCTCAACGAGTCTACATCACAACACCGTGGAGTATAACACACGCACGCGCGCACACACACACACACACACACACACACACACACACACACACACACACACAACACATGCACCACAGTCAGACAGACACACACACACACTCACACACACATGCACCAAAGATACACACACACACACACACACACACACACACACACACACCCACCCACACAACACATGCACCACAGTCAGACACACACACACACACACTCACACACACATGCACCAAAGATACACACACACACACACACCCACACACACACACGCACACATGCACCACAGTCAGACAGACAGACACACACACACACACACACACACGCACCACAGTCAGACAGACACACACACACATGCACCACAGTCAGACACACACACACACACTCACACACACATGCACCAAAGATACACACACACACACACACACACACACACACACACACACACACACACACACACACAACACATGCACCACAGTCAGACACACACACACACACACGCACCACATGCACCACATATACACACACACACACACACACACACACACACACACACACACACACACACACACACACACACACACACACAAGTATGCATGCATATTCTCACAGGATTATTAAACAGTACAAAGAAACTTGAAGTAAAGTGTCTTAAACCATATGTATGTGAAACTGCTTATATTGCCTTAAAAACGTTCTTTTTTTTTTTTAGCTGCAACATGCCGTGTACTGTTCTAAAATAGGAGTGTCTACCCACAGACCTGTCCCATCCGATGTTCGGGGGACATAAAAAGAGACGACTAACAGACTCTCAGGAGGGACACGGTCATCTCCTTCTCTCCTTAACTCTGGTCCCATCTCCTCATCTGATCCCGCAGCCACGCCAAGAAACCTATACTTCCTATTCTGGAACGTTCCCTAGATGGTCCGACCTCATGGTCATGTGAGCTTCTGTTTCCAGAGACTGGGAGTGAGGTGAAACGATGGGGCAGAGTCGGGACAAAAAAAAAAATCTATAACATGCTTCTGCTCTTAGACTTCTCCACAAGTTTTAAAGTATAGCTCAAGCTCTGGGGGTCGAATCCACACGCGGGGGTTTTAAAGACAGACAGTGAGCTCAGCCTGTGAGGTCTGAGGAAAGCTCAACACCCCCCCAAACAACAAGCCCTACTGCATTGCTGTCTGCAGGTGGGTGCCTTCATGTGCGAGTGTGTGTGTGTTTGTATGAGTGTGTGTGTGCATGTTTGTCAGTACGAGCGTGTGTGTGTGTAGAAGAGGAACCTTTGTGGACCTGTTAGACTGTGTGTTAAGTGTGCGTTTGGTCCTTTTTCTGGAACTTCTTACTGAACCTCTTTGGAATAGCGGGTGTCAGATGGTGCTCTCTGTGTGCGCGTGGGTGTGGGTGTGGGTGAGAGTGACCGTGTGACCGTGGGTCTGATGGTGTGTATTAGGACTGGGATGAGGGTTAGGGTTAGGTTTGGGGTTGGAATGATTATGAGGTTGTTGTGGGTTAGAGTTGGAGCTGGGACTGCGGTTATGGTGACCCTGCGGTTGAGAGTTAGGGCTGCTGCTGCTGTTGGTTTTTGGGTGACCGCGCGGTTGAGAGTTAGCGTTAGGGTGGTTATGAGTCGGCGGGTTCGCATGTGGACCAGAACCACGGTTCGGGTGATTCGGAGTCTGGGGGCTGGAGTAAGGTTGGGCGTGGTTGGGTCTGCAGCCCGACAGGCAGTTCTGGTCGTTGAGCAGCGAGGTGGTCTCGTCCGGGCTGGTTTCCGTGGCGGCCGTGGTGTGGGCGGAGCTTGTGCCTGTGCTAATTGGGGGTGTGGGAGGAGGCAGAGCACCAGGGTCAAGTCGGGCGTGGCTGCTCTCTGGAGACTGTGGAGTACTGTCCAACTTTGAGGCCAGGAGACCGTTTTGGTATTGAGAGCGTGTCACCTGTAGAAGAATAATGAATCAAACATTATCTTGTATTATATTATAGTATAGTATATTATATTGTATTATACTATAGAATATTATATTATATTACTCTGACATAAATCCTCCCCTCATAACCTTTTTCTTCATACGTTACTGCATGTATTAAGCAATACCAAACCAACATCACACAAATGCCAAACAGGGACTTTATCCTGGTTTCACTGATCTAGCCAGTTGAGATTAGTGGGCAAGAGCGCAAGGTCACAAGGAGAGAGAGAGAGCGCGGAAGATTACTGGGACGAGGCCCAGCATTCAATAAAAACATATTTGCACTAGAGGTCTGGTAGTCGATGAAAAACAAGGAGAAGACATTGGTTCTGACAGATTCTGACAAAGCACTGGCCTCCGCAGTGCTCATTCTGAACTGAGTTAAGTCTCTCCGGGTCCTACCTTGACAAACTGGACGTCGCTGAGGGCGCGCACGTTGAAGTCGGGGACGTACTGAGGAGAGGGAGAGTTGTTGAGCTGAGTGTTACTGCCGCTGACGGACAGAGAGTCGACACGCTCGGTACAGCTGAGAGAGGCAGAGCGGTTCAGACCGCTCAGGTGAGACGGAGAACGAAACTCTGTAATTCAGAAAAGACAAATGTCAAATGATTCCCTGGACTCACGTTCTATTACACTCACACACACACACACACACACACTCACTCACTCACTCACTCACTCACTCACTCACTCACTCAACTATTTACGAGCGAAGGTACACACAAACACATGCACACGCACACACACATAAACACAAAAACATACTCTCACACACACCCACACTCACTAAAACTCTTTATGAGCAAGGGTACACACAGTCACACACACATATGCATACATGGACACACATACACACGCATGAATACACAGACAGACACATAAACGCGCGTGCACACACACACACACACACACACACACACACACAGTGAAAGAATCACGTGATTATAGGTAATGACATCAGGCATTAAAAAAAAAAAAAAAAGACACATTCATAACAGAGAGACACATTTACAATCCAATTAAATTTGTGAGTATAGAATAAATATTAACCTATTCAAAAACATAGACAACAATCACTTTATGACAGGAACAATCACTCTTCTGTGTCAATGGAAAAGGCTGATGAATGAGAAGTGATTTAGGAAGCAGACATAGAAGCATGATAACAGACACAGGGAGTCATCTCTGTCTGACGGTTCAGTTTCGTCCTGACTGTTGGACCAATGCCGATGCAAATTAAGAACGGAAATTGACCACAGCTGAACCGCTGATTGCAGGGAACCTGGGATTTTTAACACGGTAACTATGTTACGGCAATCCGACGGCTCCATCTGCGGTTGAAATTCTCATTACATGTTTTGCTTTGGCCGTCTCTGCAGGGTACGGATATATTTAGAGACCGGAGCATTATCCAGCCTGACCGGACGCAGCGCGGTCGATTCTGACCCAGGCGATACCAGTACGTCGTCCGAAGCAATTCGGACACATCTAAAACCGCTCACGAAACTCCGTTTGTCTTTAACATCTTTTTTTTTGTTGTTGTTGTTGTTTTTTGGTCTGTTTTTTTTTTAATCTCCCAAAGCTATTATAAGCTTCATGTCCGTTTGAAGACTACGCTACAGAATCACTGGTAGAGGTGACTGTTAGGAAGAGAAGGTTTGAAACCCCCTGAGGGCACTAACGTCAGGCAGATCACCATGGTGACGCGTGTGGATGTGTGAGGGTGAGGTAGCGGTGGGAGTTTGTGGCGGTTTGTGGTAGGTTGATTTGGTTAGCTGTGGTGAGAGTCTGGGAGTGAGGTCGTTATGCCGTGAACGGCAGAGAGTGATGTGAGATAGGGGTGAAGAGAGGTTGACGGGGGGGGGGAGAGTGACAGGCCGTGATTGTTTCAACCACTTCATCCATTAAATCAACTCCAGAGCCTCATCCAGCAAGTGCCCCCCACCGCCCCAAGCCCAACCCCCCCCGCCCCAAGCCCAACTCTCATACACCTCCTCTTTCTCCTTCTCTGGACTGAAAAAAAAAACAAAAAAAAAAACATTTACTGTTGTCTATGGATAAACACATATTTCATATAGGGCTGGCCGGTAGAGACAAAGTTCTTTGTTTTGCTATAATATGACTGTTCTGAATGGTAATGACATGTATCGCCGTGTTGAGTGTTTCTCTGTTAGAGAGAACATGTGCTTACATTCACTCGGCTGTCTCATCGCCCTTCCTTTCTCCACACTCTGTATCACAGTACACGCGTGTGTCTACTTCAGTAAAAGTCTAAACCGTCATGTTTTTTTCCCTCCCTGTTAATCCAGGGGCTACAGTCAACCGTTTATTTTCCCAAAACTTAGCGCCTTGTAATTTTATTTTTCGGCACACTCCGCCGAGTCCCTTAATGCACTGGCTTTACTGGCTTAGCGTTTAATTTTGAACGACTGTCCCGCGGAGTAAAATCCCTACCGCGGCACAGACGATCCTGCTATGACAGTTCAAACGGAGCAGAGGCACACTTGCTGCATGAGGAGAGGATGGGTCAAAAAAAACCAAAAAACCCCATTTGATTTTTCTTTTCCTAAAACTAAGTCCCACCCCTGCCCTGCCCTCCCCTCCCCTCCCCTCCCCTCCCCTCCCCTCCCCCCCGCCCCGTCCCGTGCCCATGTTAGCGGTACCCGGTCGCCCTCATTTCCGGGTTAACCCCAACATGCATAACGTTACCTGGAAAACGAGAGAACAGAGAGAACCTCTTAAGAGAAAGGCGGCGCGGACGAGGTGACACCACGGAGGGGGAGAGAGGGGGGGGTGACAGCTAAAGAGAAGGGGGGGGGGGGGGGGCAGTCAGAGTAGAGGAGGGAAAGACAGAAAGGCTCTTAAAACATGTCAAACCAGCCCATTAGACAGACAGAGAAGACAGTACAGTGCATGCTTTCTTCAGCGGTCCTGGGCATTGTTCTTGGCACCGTCCTGTCGCCGTCCACCCCCCCCCCCCCACATAGTCTCATCATCAGCACACAAGACACCATCAGAAAGATGATCTACTACAGCTGCAGAAAATCCTATTCACACTGCAGAGAACATGAAACCAGTGTCACATTTATTACAGGGAAACCTTCAGTGCTTAGCAATAGTAACCTAGAGAGAGAGAGAGAGAGACAGAGACAGAGAGACAGAGAGAGACTAATATAAACTAATGTTTTCTGGTAGATTCACAAAATGGATAAGCGAGGTAAAAATCTGTCTGTTTTTTAAAAAAAAAAAAAAAAAGTTTAATCAATTAACAATTACGCTCAGCATCAAAATTTCCAACACAGTTAGCAACTACACAAATAATTCATCAGGCCATTCCGCTCACCCTGTCTCATTGGGGGTTATAATATGTTTGATATTAAAACATTCAATGCAATAGCTTTTACTGTCCCATGTGGGACTTGGGTTTTTCAAAATGGACAACCGTATGCTTCACGAAAACAATCGAGCACGAGAAAACAGTTCGGTTAGAACTCAGAGATCGGACAAAAATTGTTCACAGATATTGTCCCGGAACCGGTCATGTATGCCATACGTATGAAAGCACACAAGGACACACATGGTTACACAGACGGTAATGGACAAAGAGAGTGAAGCTCTGAAAGAGACAAACAGATGCATTTACCCCTTCCCACCACCAGATGTCACTAGTGTACACACTTTTTGATTAGGACCTACAGTTTTTCATAACGTCAAGCAGTGTTATGTAACACGGTACATCTGTGTGATTATATCTGTTATCTGATATGGCATTGTGTTTGTCAGCTCCTGTGGTTTGCACTGGACCAAAACAACACAGTATGTGGCACGGTGATCTATTTCCTATGGGGTATTCTCACAATATACCACTGTATACCAGGCCACCTGCTACCACTGTTAACCTATGCACCCGAGCACTTTGTAGCCTATGTGTTTATACAGAGGGAGAATAACTACAACAAACCAGCTTAACATCATCAACATAACTACTAGTCTTGGTTTAGCGGATTCAAGTTCTCTCATAGCTGGACATTTTCCGTCGTACTGCGGCCTGACAGACAGAGGGATGTGTGTAGATAACGTGTGTAGCGTTGGCGTCTGTGTGAAAGGTGACCGACACAGTGAGAACAGGAGGTATGGACGTGTGACCTCACCTAAGCACGGAGTGGTCAGAGCCATGACTCCATAGTAGGAGAACGGACCAGTCTCAAACTTCATGTTCTCATTCCCCGCCTCCACTTCCACCCGACCCTGAGGGGACAGAAGAACACACACACACACACACACACACACGTGCGCACACAGACACACGCACACAGACACACACACACACACACATACACATGCACACAGACACACACACAATCACACACACGCGCACACGCACGCACAGACAGACAGACAGACACAATCACACACACAGACGCACGCACACACACACACACACATTGAGTTGCAAAGTCGATAAACATACCATAAATACTGACGCAAAGAGTGTTGCTGTAAATTTGTCTCTTTAAAGCAAAGGCAAACTTTGTTTTGCAGCTACATGTTTTGAAGGCTTACTACATGCCAGTGCCTATAATATCTGCCTTGCACACCACATGGTCTTCCACTCAAAGTCCATTTGGCAAAAGCCCATGCCCCATACACTATGCATTGTTTCTCTAAGTACTTCTCCCAAAGTTCATGAGCCCCAGTAGACTCTGTGTGGGTGAGTCTGACAGAACAGATAGCAGACAACAAACTAATGAAAAATGAATCGTGTGTGTGTCTGTGTGTGTGTGCATGTGCAGGGGTATCCTGTTTGCCACTGAGACACTGTTCAAGAAGTAACTACTTTCAAAATAAATAAATAAATGATCTGAGTCTAAAGGGGCCACTCCCGTTAGAAGGCTATCCCGAATGAAAGATCTTTATTTCTGACCAGAGACAGGGTCTGTTTTGTTTGAAAATGGAAGATAAATGACCACAGTTCAAACTGTCTCATGTAGCATCAGATAAATCCTTGATTAGAGCTGGAGACAAAAAAAAACAAACAAAAAACCCCCAGTAATGAGTGTGAGATAAGTGAACTGTAACGAGGAGAGACGGTCACTCGACGTTTTCGTAGTGAAAGACGATGGGCGTCCTTCAGTCTTTTTCGGACCTGGGCTGAAACCCAAACCCACTCAACCTGAACCCACACCGAGGTGTCGCTGAATTATGTACAAGTTCAGAGTAGTGTCCCTATACACAACTATCACGCACGGCCAGAGCTATCAAAGAACCTCTCCTCTGATTCCAGGACCTCCCAAAATCTTGGTCCTGGGGACCCACAGCTCTCCCCTGCCCCAGTGCACCTGATTCAGCAGATCTCTGGGCCGAGGAGGCGAACCAGGAGGTGTTAGAACGGTAAGAAACCTAAA